>NW_009258767.1:789693-833547 GCF_000687185.1 Egretta garzetta | reverse complement strand
CACTCTTTCACAGCGTCAAGCGTACCAGGAAATGAAACCTGAAAGTTTAATTAATGTAACCTGTGAATGCCAGGACATCCAGAATTAAAACACGTGCCAAACCCTGTACCACCAGGCAGAGGGACATGAGTGTGGGTAATGATCCAGGAGAAATGCTTACAGCAGTCGGTAGCACTAGACTAGTTCACAACAGAAAAGATTACATGACCTAATATTGGCCTGGAGCAGGCCGCTGGATTCCCTGAGGTTGTGTGTTGTGCATTTTGGCCTCCTAAAAATGTATCAGGACATGGGTATCATGAGTCCCCTGGGCTGTGTCTGGGGAACGGGATGTGACGGGGTGGGAGGACCCCGGCACAACAAGAACGTCTGCACAGACTTGTCACGGGGATCTGGATTTCACAGGCTGGTGCTTGTTTGAATTCAGCTTTTCTAGATTTTCAGAGGTTAATAATTAGAGTATTGAGGAAAGAAAATAGAGAAACTAGATTTTTTTGTAGAGTCGATTAATCATAGAAAGTTATAGAGTCAATTAATTATAGAAAGTTGTTGCCTGTTTCTTCCTGTTAGATTTCAATATAAACATGTTACTGTTAGATTGAGATCAATATTTGCTTGATGTTAGTCAATATTTACCTTCTGCCAGAGGATTCTGCTTTGGGAGAACTTACTGTTGGACCTCAGCCCTTCTTATCAAACTGAATATTGATAAGAATTACAGCTGCTTGCTTTTCTTTGGTTATAGTCAGTACTCCCTTCAGGAAAACATGAAGCATGATTATATTATGCTATTGATGTGTTTACACTTTTTAATTGCTCTTTTGTATAAGTAACCTATATCCTTTTGGGATATATGTACAATATAACCTGAACACACAGGTGGTTTTTAGAGCACTTTGCAATAACAATCTGCAAGACAGAAGTTTTGCTGCCAAGATAAAATTGTTTTGCGTAGGAGGTATGCAGTGCTTTAGAAAAATTTACCGACTCTACTTGGAGTTTAAATTCCTTCCAACTTCTGAAAATGTAGCTCTGCTACAGAGAAATTCGGAATTAGTATGAATATTCAGCAAACAAACCTGAATCCTTGCTTAAGCAGCATGTGGAAAAAATGGACAGTACTTGAAGAAAAATTGAAACTACAAGGGATGTAGTTGCTCAGTTCAGCTGAATATTAGGGAAGATAAGACCAGGTTGTAGTAATCAATGGATCGTGGGACACAAGCAAATCCATATCACACTGATTTCAGAATAGAAATCTTAAATTTTTATCAAGGAGGCCTTCTTCATTGCTGGGCTGGTAAAATTAGGGTTTGTCATGCATATCTATCAATGGTGATAATAGAGTGCTGCACCCACAGAAATATCTACCAAATCAGTTGAAACACTTTCTAGTACCTTAAAATCATTCAGTCTTCTGAACTCAAAATCATCTGATTCCCACTTGATTAACTATAATCTTGATTTCTACTTCAAATAATGCTTTTCCAAGAAATGTCACCCAACTTCCTGGTTTTATTTCTTCATCACAAGAAGTAATTCTGTATTTTCAAATGATCTCCAAGTGTCAGCCACTGCTTTTATTTCTTCTTTTATATGTTTTCATAATTTCATTCTGTATTTGCTTCCCAGGCTGCCAATTTAACTTCTTGCTCTTTCACTCTTAGGCTGCGTGGATCAGACTGCTGCACTAATTGCTCGCTAAGTCATTTCCCTTCTATATATTGAACTTGGTTTCTCTAGTTCTCTTATTTGAGTAATCTCTTTCAAACTGCTAGGACTAAAGTTTTTCATGCAGGACTTATAAAAGAACTCAAACATGAAACTGCTGCTTAACTAAGTGGGGCTTATAGACTAAAATCAGTTCTGGTGCACGGAGAAATGATAGCAAATGTAACAACAATTTGTAGAAAAGGCAGCAAAAATGTTCCTGAAGCCAGTAAGTCTGTCTTCCATACAGTCAGATTAGGAAAGCATGAACAAGAATATAATTAGTCAGGACGTTAAAAAAGGTGATACAGCTTTTGCAGAAGGAAGTCTTGTCACACAAAAATAACAATGTACCTGGGCATTCAAAAAGCCTTTTCACAAACATCTTCATCAGACCCTCTAAAGAAATACAACTCTAATGGGATGAAAAGTAGAGTCTTATAATTGATAAATAACTGTTTTAAAAGGGTAGAAGAAAAGTCTAGGTATCAATATTCAGTTTTCAAAATGGAAGCACGTTAACAACATGGTCTCTGTGGCTCTTTGCTGACACCTGCATGTTTCAACAGTTGTAAACGATGATGAGAAAAGAGGTAAATAAATAGATAGCAACATTTCCTTAGGACAGAGAAGTATTCAGGATAGTCAGCTATAAACCTGACTGTAATGAATGATCATGAGATAACTAAGTAAAAAAAAAAGATGAAATTCAGTGGTGACAAATGCAAAGTAATGCATGTGGAAAAAGATAGGTGTAATTACAGCCAGACATTGAAGAGCTCCAAGACAGCCATCACTTGTTGAGCAAGGGAGCTAAGGCCCGGTGTGGATAGGTTTCTGAAAATATCAGTTCAGTGGTCAATAACAATTAAAAAGGCAAACAGGAATTCCTGTGAAAAACAGAGCAAATCACAACATGTCAGTATGCCCTGCATCAAATCAAAGTGCTTTTGCATTGCAAATACTGTATATAGGTCTGGTCCTGCTCTTTCATCTTTGAAAGACTCTATTAAGGTAGAAAAGAAACAAGAAAGGTAATTGGGTTGGTTAGAAGCATGTCTTAGCAGACTGAAAACTAGGGACTATATGTTACAGACCTCCTCAGACTGGGGAAGAAATGAGAAGGAAGGAAATAATAGAAGACTGTAAAATCAGAAGGGGGAAGGTGAAGGCTGAACGTGCGTGGAGAATGATTGCTACAGCTAAGTGCAACAAATGGGAAGCCTGAAACGAATTGTCAGGCAGCAGGTTAGACAAAGACTTTTTCTCCACAAAGCATAACTACACGGGGGAACTCACTGCCTCAGGGTTCATAGAATCATACAATCATTTAGGTTGGAAAAGACCTTCAAGATCATCAAGTCCAACTCTTAACCTAACCCTGCCATCCCACCACTAAACCATGTCCCTAAGCACCCCACTTACACCTCTCTTAAATACCTCCAGGGATGGGGACCCAACCACTTCCCTGGCCAGCCCATTCCAATGCTTGACAACCCTTTTGGTGAAGAAATTTTTCCTAATATCCAATCTAAACATCCCCTGGCGCAACTTGAAGCCATTTCTTCTCATCCTATCACTTGTTACGTGGGAGAAGAGACCGACCCCCACCTCACTACAGCCTCCTTTTAGGTAATTGTAGAGGGTGATAAGGTCTCCCCTCAGCCTCCTCTTCTCCAGGCTAAACAACGCCAGTTCCCTCAGACGCTCCGCAGAAGACTTGTGCTCCAGACCCCTCACTAGATTTGTTGCCCTTCTCTGGACACGCTCCATCACCTCAACGTCTTTCTGGTAACTCTGGACATGCTCCATCACCTCAATGTCTTTCTGGTAATGAGGGACCCAAAACCGAACACAGTATTCAAGGTGCGGCCTCACCAGCACCGAGTACAGAGGGACGGTCACTTCCCTACCCCCCACAAAAGAGCCACTGCAAGCCCTGACCACGTCTGGGATGCAGAGGGGACGTATGGACATATGCCCATACCTCCAGGACTTATGGAGATACCTGCCCCCAGGACAGACATTGCTGTGCTAAGTGTTGTCTTTGCTTTCAGAGAGAACTTCATGGCTCTTCTGATGCTCAGGTAATGTGTATGATCCCAGCACACAGACAACGGGCTTATTTTGGTGTCCTCGGGTTAGAGAGAAGAGTTTGGTGTGAGAGCTTTCACTGGCCTCTTGAAAGAATTGACTTATCTATGGATCCTCTGTGTTTGCACAGCACAAGATCATCAGTAATTTCACTAAAACAAGAACAAATCCTGTTGCTTTACATTTTGTCCATGAATGAGCCACATTTTTCCTTGCAGAAATTTGGAGGAAAAAAGAAGCAGATCCCACCAAGGATAACAATTTACTTCCAGCTGGTATTTGCAGAGCTGTTGTAGGAAAAGGGCTTTTGAAAGAATTCACTTTTTAGAAGAGATTAACGAGCAGTGCCTTTCTACTTTGATAGCCAGCAGGAAAAAAATAGGAAAAAAATTCAACCTGAAGTTGTATAGGAACAGATTTTTTTAGGTCTTTCAAAAGGATAAAATATAATGACATTTTTGAGAGGTTTGATTTGATCATTAGTGAAATATTGTGTTCCTTTTTAAGATTATGAAACTTCTAAAAATCTGAAAGACTTTTCAAAGTAATTTTTTTCATTCTTTTTACTTCCAACACTTTTTTTTAACCAAAAGGTGACTGATAATTTGAAACAAAAATTTTTACCACAAAAATGCCAGAAGAGAACATCTAGTTTCATTTCAACTGTTTCAGCCTTTTATAATTCTGCCCTCCTGCATTTCTTGGCTGAAACAATTTATGTGGATTTATGAATATTTCAAATACGCCAAGAGTCCATTTGCAGAAAAATGTACTTACTCTCAAACAAGTCCTACTCTATAATACAGCATCCTAAATCAATCCCGAGTATAATACTGTGATGGTCAAAGTTAACAAGGCACAGTGCGGCCCAATACAGGGAAATACAAGGCACTTCAAGACTTTACATTATTTCTGGAACTAAAAGCTTATAGCTCATTTTTGACACATGATCTTTGGAGGAGAATACTTGTTCAATTAATATCTTTATACGGCTTTTAGATTTTCCATTTTAGTGCTTGTTTGGAAATGTTAGTATTGATTGCTACATATTGAGATTTATAAATAGCAAAATGAACAAAAAATTACTTTTACTCCAGGAGGTCAAAACAGGGCCCCTGCTGAAGAGGCGGAGCTGACAGGGGGCAGAGTCACAGTCAGAGCCTCACCGCCTCTCTGGATCAATGTTCTCGTATTTATAGCTCACCATGCATTTCCCATCGTGCCTCTTTGGGTGCCTTTGTAAAGCCTTTGCTAGTGAGTTTTTATGCACGCAGTTCTGAGCTCTGAGATAAAATCCAGTCAACTGAAGAAATGAACCTGAGGAGCTCAGGCTCTAGCCGTGACGCCAGTGGCAGGATCCCGAGAGGGGCCTGTGGGAAGCAGCCCAAAGGCGTAATGCCACGCTGGAGGTGTGAGCCTTTGCGAGGTTGCTCTTTCCAGGGCATTTGCTTTATGCCGTGACAGATGCATGCTGCTCCCCGCTGCCCTTCACCCTGTGCCAGAGGCTCCCCACCTTTCCACCTCTGCCCAGCTTGCAGCCGCTTTTCTTTGAAGAGCAGGGTGGGCCAGGGACACAGCAGCCCCCTGCCCCCATCCCCTCCAGCTGCTTTGGGCAGATCCCACCAGCTGCAGAGAGGTTCCCCTTGTCCATCGGTCTTTACCTGTCTGTCCACAGGGTGGAGGTCATGACTTGCATATAAGCCAGACTGCAGAGAAAATAAGCATCAAAACTAGAATTATAAGGGGATCAGGTCATGGAGCAGAAGGGGAAGGTAGAAAGCGAGTGGAAATATTTGCGTGCCAAGGGGAACAATGCCAAAAAGACCCTTGTCACGAAGAACGTTTGTCTGTGGGGTTTGTTCCCCACGGCACAGAGCTGCAGTCCAGCTCTCTCTAGCACAGAAATTTGATGAGGAGGCTTGTGCCTCCTGAAGGTCCTCTGGATGCTGTGGTTTGGCCGTGGATGCGGGTGAAGATGCAGCAGCCCCCGAGAGCCCAGGCTTGGGGCTGTTGTTCAGAGGGGGTTGTGCCGGAGGGGTGAAGGCTTGGGGCTGTCGCTTACCTGTGTGAGGCAGGAGCGGTGTCAGAGAGGAGTCTGTGCTGGTAGCAGGTTTCCAGTGACGGGAAGACGAGTGCAAGTCAGCGCTGTTGGGAATGTGGCCTCTTCATGCTGCAGCTGGCTGTCTTCTGAGCACAAGTGTATCACTCTGAATATGATTTCCTTTATTTCCCAGAGCCTAAGGTCTTTATTTCATAATTAGCATCTCACAATTACACAGAGAGGGAAATAAATAAAAGTGTCTCTTGTCCAACATGATTCTTCTGTCCTCTCAGCAAGATTGTTTTGGCTTAATTGATCAGTTATGTAATCCCTTATTAATCCTAATAAAATAACAGCAGAGTTGTTTATCACAACTATTACTCACATTTGCTCGATGATGTTCTGGACATGCTTTTTATTCTTTAGTAATATCTTACTAAAGCAAGATTGTCTTATCAATAGTTGTAACCAAATCAAAACTGCTATTTGCAGGATTTAGGAGGGGGAGGGAGTTGGGAGAAGACTGAAGCACCTCTGACCCGAGAAATCTCACGACAGGGAATGAGACTAGAGGAGACTTTCGTTAAGACTCACATACAGATTTGAGCTGTGGAGTGGGACACAGAGAAATAGGAAAACTTCAGCAATGCTGATTTAAAAGAGGGCTGTGACGCCTGCTGGGGACCCCCACGAGGGGCTGCTGCCCCTGTCAGGGGCTGCCTCCTCCAGTGTGTGCTCCCTGGGCTTCCCCAGCTGGGCTGCGGTGGGTGCTCGGTGCTGGCTGATGGGGGGGGCCACCCACACTTACAGCAAGAGCTGAGTGAGGCTCAGAAAGATTTCACCTTGGGTTACAACGATTTGGTGGGGACGGACCCCTGCAAGGCAAGAGCCATCCCTGGATCAGACCCATGGTGCAGAGCAATGTGAGAGAGAAGGAAGGGGGTGTGATAACCCCAGAGCCTGGAAGTGGTCCAAGGCACAAAGGGGGATGGAGCGAGTCTGGCAACTGGACCAAAATTCAGACCTTCACTAAACTCTCTTTTCTTTCCACTGTTTTTTTCTGGTTTTTGTTTCATCCTGATGCTGGAGGAAATACTGGCATGAGTTTTCTTCCCCTTACTGCTGGGACAAGGTCAAGCACAAGTAGGTGACAGTTTGGGAGAGTGTCCTCACTTTTTTCCAAAGTTGATGTGTGCCACGACGATTTGCTGCCAGTTCTTTCTGACATGGTAATTACAGGTTGATTTTTTTCAACCGTTCTGTTTTGTCTTCCAGGGTTTGGCATGACCACCCCAGCCACCGTCGGAGGCAAAATCTTTCTGATATTTTATGGCCTTATAGGATGTGCAGGGACCATTTTGTTCTTCAACCTGTTCCTGGAGCGCTTGATCACTGTCATAGCCTATGTCATGAAGTCCTGCCATGAAAGACAGCTGAGGAGGAAAGGGGTCCTCCCTCACAACAGCCGGCGGGGCTCGGGGACCTCCGAGGTGGACAGCCTGGCGGGCTGGAAGCCCTCCGTGTACTACGTCATGCTGATTTTATGTGTAGCATCGCTCATCATTTCCTGCTGTGCCTCTGCAATGTACACACCGATCGAAGGGTGGAGTTACTTTGACTCGCTTTACTTCTGCTTTGTGGCCTTCAGCACCATCGGTTTCGGTGATCTGGTCAGCAGCCAGAACATCAAGTATGAGAGCCAAGGCCTTTACCGCTTTGGCAATTTTGTCTTCATACTCATGGGGGTGTGCTGCATCTATTCCTTATTTAACGTGATCTCTATCGTCATCAAACAATCCATAAACTGGATATTAAAGAAGCTGGACTGCAGGTGCTGCCACAGATGCCAAAGAAAATTATTTCGTTCACGGAGGAACGTGGTAATGCCTGGAAATGTGCGCAGCCGGAGAAACATCTCCATCGAGACTGATATTGTCAATGAGAGCGACACAGACGGACGCCGGCTGTCGGGCGAGATGATCTCCATGAAAGACTTTCTGGCCTCCAATAAGGTCTCACTAGCCATCATGCAGAAACAGCTGTCGGAAACTGCTAATGGCTATCCGAGACAAATGAGCTCTAATTCAAAGCAAAATGGATTCTCCGGTGGGGTTGGAGCCCTAGCAATTATGAATAACAGACTGGCAGAGACAAGTGTGGATAGATGAAATAATAAGAATAATAACAGTGGAACAGCATGAATCATTTCAGCAAGTATAGAAACAACATGAATCAAGTGGAAATAGCTAGGGAGAGAGTTATCGCCAGAGGGTGGGATGGATGTGAACGGCATACCTGCTGCTGGAAGACCTCTGACACTTTTGGGGGGCTGTCACTTAATGTCTTTGCTCTTTGAATTGCACCAGTCTCAGCCTTCCTTATTCCCCTTCCTTCTGTTCCTCAAACAGGTCACTGCAGGGGAAATTTAATTCAGCCTTCAGATCAGTTTTCTATGTCCTGTTCTCCTCCATTTATGTGAAATACAGATTTCAGGATAAGAAATTTGTGGTATGGGAAGAAACCAAGTGTGTTTACTGAATACATTCTTAATTCAAAGATCGTTATGAGCTCTCTTACTCTCGTCATGCCTGTTTTCTGAAAGTAGCTTATTTGAGACCAAAAGAGGAATCAGCCTTTCTCTGTAATACTGCAGATATAATTTAATGGAATAAAACCTCAAAACTATTTTCTTTTATATATCACTTCTTAAAATGTATTCCTATTGTGACACAGCTAGGCTTGAAAAGCCAACTTCCGCTGCCATTAATATTTGTGTAATTCTGGAGTAATTCTATGAAAGTTGGTAGGACTACTCTGGAGCTATTGTGATGTGAATGAGAAGAGAATTTGGGCTTTAGAATTTAATTTAGTCTTCCCTTTAAAAGGATACTGTCAAAAGTGATAGAATAAATAATTATCCTACTTTTGTTTTTTTCTCTCCATTTGCAATCCACGTGATTTTTTTTCTAGGCTACTTTTTCTTCTAGAATTGAATCACTGTGGCTTTTTGTTTCAAAATGATCAAATTAAATTGAAAACTGCCATGCTGACGAGTTGTATGAATTATTCCACAATAACAATCAGACACTTTTCCAAATTTCTATTCATATTATGCTCAGTTGTGACTGATGCAATTGAGCATCAGCATTATGTAATGCAGCTAGTAACTGAGTTTACACAACAGGCTTCAGTATGTAATTAGATTGCCATGCCAACATTCAGTGTATTATTATTAGCGACTGTGATCACAAAATCACTTCGGCAGTGTCCTTTTTACCTTTCATGTAATTCTCTCATTCTTAACCTGTTTTTCTGGCTTTCGGTGATGATAATGACAGGGTCTTGATTAGGGAAATAGAAAATGTTTAACTCCTCATTTTTCTCAATGAAATGCTCCAAGTGTTCATTATGACTAGAAGGGAGACTTCAATGAGAAGAATAATAACAGTGAGAAGAATATGAAAACAGGAAACAAGGTGGTCTTTAATGACAGTGAAATCACGCTTTGTATTGGGTAACTAGAGAAATAAGGGATTAAATTAACATAACGTCTAGCAAGAATTTAAGGAAGGCTGGGCTGAATTCCTGATTCTCCTTTAACCATGCAGCGCATTAAAGCTAGACAGTGTATGAGAATGTAAATAAGCAGAGTTGGTCAGAAAGGACCTGATCCAGTTCCCGCTGAACAGTATGTGCGTCAGGTTTAAATGACTTCTTACAGCTAGAAGACCTTGCAGAATACTACGATTTTAGGGAATTTGAAACACCATTGTGCCGTTCTTAATTTCTCTCATTGGGAACAATGAAGAAAGATAGCCTCTTCAGTTTAATTTGTATTAGGAATTAATATCATATATACTTTTTCTTCATTCTGGCCACAAGTTCTTTTAGTGAGGTTCCTAATACTGTAGGATAACATTTTAATACTCATTTTAAGCAATATTTGAATTTGAAAATGAAAACATACCTCTTGGAATCCTTTCATATAATAAAGTAAAACCAGATATTAGATTAAACAACTGAACTTAACTAGGGAAAAGTATTGCAAGCTCTTTTTGACATATTGCAGCTAAAATGCCCTGATTAAAAGTCAAATCCTGCTGTCCTTAGTTACAAGGAGAGCTTCAAGCTGAAGCCATTAGTCCAAATTCTGGTATCATCTCAGCTGTGCAGCAGTGGAATATCCCCAATAGTATCCCTTCATATCTGCATCCATGTAAAATCCAAATCAGCTCCCACACCCTGACTGTGGTGAGAAAAGCAGTCTGACTTGTTCCTGGGGGGTTCTATACTAGCAGAAATTGCCACTGAGTTATTTTAGATGATATTATGGTACCTAAGATCTGTTACATTGCTACACTTTTTTTTTTTTCTCCCAAGACCTTCTTTGTCTCAACCTCACTGAATAAAAATACTTGGATATAAAAAGAGAAAAGTACTGCTCTGAACCTTTCTTACCAAATTCATTCGGCAATGCCTCTGTTCACTGTCTTGTAATCTCATTGATCTCATTGTTACCGAAGTGTTCCTCATGCTGCCAACTAGCAGAAATAGTTTGGGACTTGACCCATTGCTTAAGCAGGGCTCTCATTCTGGGCAGAACAGACACAGTCTTGAAAACTGCAGCTTGCTTCTCCATTTATGACAATTAGTAACTCTTAGTTGCAGATGGCAGATTTTGCTGAGCACTGAACACAGAAGTTACTCAACATTACTCCCATTTCCGGACGACTGAGGCAATGCACACTATCTGGGATTGTTTAGTCTGGAGAAGAGGAGACTGAGGGGAGGCCTTATCGCCCTCTACAACTACCTGAAAGGGGGTGGTAGAAAGGTGGGTGTTGGTCTCTTCTCCCAAGTAACAAGCGATAGGACAAGAGGAGATGGCCTCAAGATGTGCCAGGGCAGGTTTAGATTGGTTATTAGGAAAAAAAAATTTCACCGAAAGGGTTGTCAAGCATTGGAACGAGCTGCCCAGGGAAGTGGTCGAGTCCCCATCTCTGCAGGTATTTAAAAGTCAGGTAGACAAGGTGCTTAGGGACATGGTTTAGTGGTGGGATGGCAGGGTTAGGTTAAAAGTTGGATTTGATGATCTTAAAGGTCTTTTCCAACCTAAGCGATTCTATGATTCTATCATCTTAGATGAATAACCAAAACATGCAAGTTTCTTTAGTTCATTTATTACATAGTTCTGTGTCATCATTAATGAAGGATCTGGCTTCCGTATAGGATTTTCACTCAAATCCCTCCATATCTAATTAGCTTTCAAAATTTGGTTCTAGAAGTCTAAACACAGGGCAATATTCATTGCAAATAAGTAAGAAAGCAAACTGAAGGAGAAAAAAATATATATACACTGATGGAAGTAGATAAAACATTACAATCTGTATAGTCAATTCAAAAGAGATTATTTAGCTTTCAGAATATGACACATCCCAGTAGCAGATCATTACAATGGTCTTCAGATGGTTTCAACTGCTCCCAAGATATGGGACAGTTATGTTGCTCCTTCCAATTCTTTGTGATTACCCATCGCCACAGAGGAATCTTTATCAGCTTTTTTCAACAGAACTGAAAACATCTATGGTTATGAAGGCAAGGGACTAATATGTAGCCTTGCTCAAACAGGCTGGGCAAGGCTGCTCTGCCTTTGTTGATCAGTCCTGACCTTCTGCTCTCTCAAGCGCTGGCTTCCTCTTGACCCAAGCCTGCCAGTTGCAAGGCTCTTTGCAGCGGTTTAGGTGGTCTGATTTCATGCCCACTGAAGATAAAGAGGGAATAAGTGCACTAATTCTGCCTAATCATCTCTGTTCAGATGTGAATTGCCGTTTCAGAGATGAAGGACCAGTACATTCTGTGACTGTGCCATCTTGTATCATGATGTCATCCTGTCCCCAAAAGACCTCTGACTTTGCCATTGAGTTCCATCTCGAGAAGCCAGGCTGAACATTGAATGAGGTAGCTTTACCTAGGAGACCAGTAGAATTATTAGAGAATATTTGGGGATAAATAAGAAGACTTTTAAGATCAGAAAGGGAAGTTTCTGACTCCATCCCAATGGCACAACTACAGTTGTTTTTTTCTAAAGGCATTGGACAGAGAAATCCCCAAAATCTCAGTTCATAATGTAGCATCAGGCTATTCAAGTCGTAAAACATGTGGAGATATGAACATACACATGCAAAAAAAAGCAGAATTTAGCATAGGAGTGACAAATTCCCATCCTGTGTGAAAAATAAGATACAATAACAATACAGACAGCATCACATTTCTTGCATTACTTTTTAATGAGGAATTAAAGGAAATAGTGTCAAATTGCCAGGGATCTATTTTCAAAGCCATGTAATCTAAATTTTAATGCTGTATTGCTTAGCACTGACATCTCAGTCAACAAGACAGAAACTTGCTTTCCAAAGTTTCTCCATTGCCTGCTATGAATTTGCATGGTGGCTAATGAGATACGGGTGTGGGGTTTTTAATGCAAAAATGTTTTGTGGAAAACCTTGGATGTACTAAAACTCTGAATCTGAACTCTAAACCCTAAAGCACCAAAATCAGTGGGTGAAACTGCAAGTTGCAGCCTGGCAGACTGACACTGAAAGTCCTTAATGGGCTAATTTCCTGGAAGTTGGGCTTCTAGTTATGCCACCTCTTAATAATATCGTTATTGTACAATATAATTATTGCACATTGAAAGGTAATACTTAGTGCTAACCAAAATACAGTCAAATAAGGTAGCTCTTAGGGGTTATTCTGCTAGTCTTAGGTTTTGTAAAATTTGTGTATCGGATGCTTTGCTGGGTATGTAGGTGTCAAAGGAGTTACGTTAATTTATTCCCATGAAGGACATGGTCCTCTGTTTACAAGGACATGAATAGGCTTTTCAAAGGCATCTAATTCCTGCTCAAAGTCAATTCGCTTCCCACCATACATTGACTTTCAGAAGAAGTCAGGTACCTAATTCCCTTAGGCAATTTCAAAATCCCAGCCATGTTTTAGGTTTTGAATCTAAGCTGACCTGACAGTGTCCCCGAAAAGTTCAAACACTTGGAGCAAGGTTTCAGTGCTGCAGCACAGTAATAGCTGAATTCATTTATTTAAAAGCCTTTTGTACTGAAAGCTTTGCATCAACCAAATAGCACAAGCAATGTTTACAGTTTGTTTGATTTAATCTTGGCCTCTGCCAGTTTTAATTATATTTGACACATTTATATATTGAATAACAAAGAGAAGGTTGGGCTGGGCATGAAAAACAAACCAGCTCCATTTCTCAGACTGAATTAATCAGGAGAAAGAGGTCAAGTTAGGGAATGGGAAAGAGCTTTCTGATTAACATTATGTTTGAATAAAGTTCCTCTGGATGTGAAGGGTATTAAGTTGTTTGGATGACTCGTCTCCTATGGCTGGGGAAGTGGAGCTGTTTGCTATGACCTGCCGATGTCCCTGCTCTGGGAACGGCAGAGCCTTAGCTGAGAGAAGGGTCAGCATCTGAGTCAAAACAGCTCACATTCTCTGGGGTTTTTTGAGCTTGGTTACTAATATTTGGCTAATGCTGTAATGCCTTGGACTCTTCAAGAAGTAGTGAAGTTCTTTTGTACAATTTCATATACAAGCTCTAGAGAATCGCAAAGTGTTGTCTTTCCCCTGCACTGCAAATACTGCCAAATATACCCGTACAATCTGTCTATTTGAGAACTTCCACAGCAGTGTTTTGCTTAATCCAGGAAATAAGAATGCCATCCCTTCCCTCTTCCCTATTTTCCAGACATCTCTTGTCCATGCAATACTCCATGCTTACTGCTTAAAAGATCACATTTCACTAGGAAAATTAAAGCATTGCTCATCTAAGTGGACCAACAGAGTCCCATTCTTTACCAGGTTTGAGAGAAACACAGTGTGAACACAAAGAATGACACTTCAGGTCCAAGCAGCCAGAAGCTTTTTGATATGGCCAATGTTTATAGACCTGTTTCACATCAAAGTAGAAAAAAAACCTGTCACTGCAGACTTTTAAAAGCATTAGTAAATGTAAGAACAACCTTGTGGAATAGATACACTAATTTATATTTTGTTTTTCTACAGTTCCACTGTAATATTTGCCTACAGTCTTCATGATTTTAAATAATTTGCAATAATAGAATAAAGAATATAAATTTGCAAAGATTTTGAGAGGCATACTAGTGGGATTTGTTTAAAATGAAATATCCTTTTCCTCAGGCTGCCTAGCTTTTTATAAAGGGAAAGTTTGATTAAAATTAGAATTAATGGGCTCTCTTTCCAAGCAAGTGTGCCAGTTTCTGGATTCCAAATGGGTTTCCTACTAGGTGTCCATGCAGAAGCTCCCAGAGAGAGAGGCAAGATGGCCTAGTTTTCAAACTTTATCTTTTGAAATGTCTTTCAAAGCCATTCCCCCTTTCAAAGCAATAGAACACTGTCAGTGTTTTCTGTTTGTGGTCTCATCTGAGAAAACTTAACCTTGCTTTTTTGTATCTTTAGAAGAAAAAGATGCACATGAAGAAAAATGAAAATAACCTTACATAACCTTTACATGTACCACTTGGAGCTGCTAAAATCCTCCTCCTTTTGCTAACTAAAAGTTTGCATCAGAGTTTAATTTTTCCAGCTCACTGAAGAGGCTTGATCTTATTAGTGAATAGTCACAGTTCCAATCAAAGAACTTTAAAGTTGTATTTGTTCATCTGTTCTAAATGCTAGAAAAGCGCTGATGGTCCGAATAGTGAGCGCTTTGCTAAGTCTGCTAGAGTCAAAAAGGCTGGTATCACCATTGCTCAAGTCTCTGCAGTGGCTGGGGAGACACTCGGTGACCAGTAGAGCCCATATTACTGCAGCAGCAGCAGTTGCTGGCTATTAACCTCTGGGTGTCATATTGTCTGCACCTAGTGTACAGGGCCAGAAGGAAACAGAGGCAATGCTGTCGAGAACCACCACTTCAGAAATTCACAGAATAATTTACTCTGGACGAGGTGTCTGGATGCCATCTAATCTCCAAGCCCTTTTCGAAAGCAGGTCCAGCTAGTTCCTGCCCATTTCAGTGCAAATATCTGCAGTTTGCTGGGTGATGCTGCTTCTGCATGTAGCACCCTGTTCACAGTGTGCTGAAAGTGCCCTTCTCATGAAATAGTGACCACCACCCCGTACCACAAGGAAGTCACAACCCTTCCTCTGCAGCTTTTGCATCTGGGCAAATACCATTTCTTTGTAAATAGCATCTAGGCAGCTGCTTTTCTCAGCCTAATACATAGCAGATGGGTATTTTGATCCCTAGGTATCATTACTGTTAGCGGTCTTATTAGAGATGGCAAGGACTGAAAAGGTCAGTCCTAGGCTCCTAGGCAGGGGTATTACCCCTCTGGCAAGCAATGCATGGAATTTTGGCTTGGCTCTGTACATTGGATTTGGCTGTGTTCTTGGCTCAGGAACTGATTCTGCTCCACTGAAATCAGTGGGGATTTTGCTACTGGGCTCTTTATGTCGTTTTTCACAAAAATTAATTTCACTTTACAAAATAATCCAAAGAAATGTTGACTAGCCTTTTGCTTTGCTTTTACCACCAGCTGTGCAAATGCTAATTCTACTCATGCTGTACCATGTTCTGCACCAGCATATTACCTAGGGATCATTATTTGGTCTACAAAATAATAATCTACCTATAAGGAAGACCTATTTACAATTGAAAGTATCCAGATTACTATCTCTAAGAATTTTTTGGTAGTCACTCTTTTCCTCAGCTGAAAAACTCTGACAATTATCACATTTTCCCCGAAATGTCCTGCAGTTCTCCAAGGGCAGGTTTTGCTCTGTGCTGATTGCCTGTGTCAGCTTGGTCTTTTCCTCAAGTTTCTTCCTTCAGTCCATACCTGCAAGATCCTCTTCTCTCCTTTTTTTCTTTCCATTCATCTTTGTCTCAGTTGTCCAAATTCTTCTCCTAGCCAAATATACTGTGGGGTTTGCTGCTGTTGAACATTGCACTTGAAAGTGGACTCACTGTCAAAAAAGGATTCTTGTAAAACAAACACCCCTTTATTCAATATGGACACAGAGCCATACCTCATCCATTAAATGTGATGATAAAGATGTGTTTTTATTATTTTTCATTCCTACTTCCACTGAGAGTAGCGAGACAGTTTTTAGGAAGTTGGAATTAAAGTATCACATACAGGTACTTGGAGGGACATTAGCGGAGGTGTCTTTGACTCCTTGGCAGCTGGACAGGGTATTCTGTCTTGTTTTGTACATCCAATTGGCCTGCAATTTGCATGGATGCTTATGTTCTCTATGGATGTCTTCAGCAAAGGCTGATGAGTTGATTCAGCTTCATGGTATCAATATTTGTTGCTTTTGGCTTACTATATTTTTAATAAATGAGTGAGTCTGCATTGCTCTGTGAGCACAGTAACAACCAGTAACACTCCAGGCTTCCCCAAATATTAGGGAAACTATAATCTTGACTTCAAGTTTCTTCCTTTGATAAGGACTAATCTTCATGGCTTCTATAAAACACAACCATGGCATAGGTGTTAAAGATTTTTCTCTCATCAGCTTCTCGGCCATGATTTCACTGGCATTTGAGTAGAATTTCTCCCACCAGTACCAGAGGTGATAAGATGTTCTTAAAGCATTTTTGCCTCATACCTTATGGAAACAAAGTGAAGGGGTCAGCCTGTACATGTGTGGCTGTGTGCCTCTGCTCTGTTTTAAACATTGGCCAGTTTCAAACAAAATTGCCAAAGGGGGAGAGGTCTCACACAGAATCAACTTCCTACAACTTTTGATAAATGTTAGCACCCCACTAAGAAAAAGTCTGAGAGGTAGGCTTGCAACCTGTTAGATACAAGAAAAGCCACACAAAACAGGTGAGGAGGAATAGAAAGTGAGGCACGAAGAGAGAATGAGGTTCCAAGTGTCTCGTCAGCTGAGAAGGTGTCAAGCAGAGCTTACACCCCGCCAGACTTGCAGTACAGATCCAAAGGGAAAACAGCTTCATGTGGTCCGGTGAAGACAGACCCATGCTTTTGTCTCAGAATGTATCTCACTTTTACTAAAAGTAGTTGTCTTTGGTTGAGAAATTGTTTCATATCAGCAGTAAGATTTTCTGACCTTCTTTCTACAAACTCCTGAAATGCCAGGTCCTGCAAAGCATCAAAAAGAGTGTTGCCATATTTTAGCATCTCTAAAAAATAGATCCCTTTAATCTGCCAGGATTTTAACTTTTTTATTTATAGCTCAGTCTGGTTCTTTGCCCTGCACTCTGTTACCTTCTTGGATGCTCAAAGCTTAAAGGCCCTGTGCTTAAACAACTGAAACTACAGAAATGCATCACCACGTTTGCAAAAGATTTGGTCCTTGTTTGAAACCATGTAACAGGTCTGCGCAATAGCAAGAATTACTAGCTGCAGACCACAGTCTATGACAGCAAGAAAACGGAGAACTTTGTCATGCTCTTAATGAATTTCCCGTGTTAGAGATTCCGCAGTTGTCCCAAGGAACCTATTATAGAGGATCATTAATTTTACTTTTAAACATTTTTCCAAATGCTTAATTTCACTCTCCCTTGCTCCAGCCAAGGCACATTGTTTGCATTCCAGCCATGCTGGATACGGCGAGCAGAATATTCCCTTCCTCTTCCAAAGGAAGGTATTTTTTACAATATCTCCTCTCAGTCTTCACTACCCCAGACTAGAAAGAAAGCCCTCCACATGTGACATTTTCTATAGTTGCTCTAGACTGTCTGGTTGATCCACTTTTGGTTTTTTAAAGTGCTCAAATAGTGTGTTCAGTTTTGGGCCCCTCACTACAAGAAGGACGTTGAGGTGCTGGAGTGTGACAGAGAAGGGCAATGAAACTGGTGAGGGGTCTGGAGCACAAGTCTGATGAGGAGCGGCTGAGGGAACTGGGGTTGTTTAGCCTGGAGAAGAGGAGTCTGAGGGGAGACCTTATTGCCCTCTACAACTATCTGAAAGGAAATAGGTTTAGATTGGATATTAGGAAAAATTTTTTCACTGAAAGGGTTGTCAAGCATTGCAACGGGCTGCCCAGGGAAGTGGTTGAGTCCTCATCCCTTGAGGTATTTAAAAGATGGCTAGACGAGGTGCTTAGGAACATGGTTTAGTGGTGGAATGTCAGTCTTCTTAGGTTAATGTTTGGACCTGATGATCTTAAGGGTCTTTTTCAACCTAAATGATTCTATGTTTCTATGCAACATCCTTTTTATTTATGTTCTAGGCTTATGTCTGCTATTTTAAAACAGTGTTGATTCATGTTCAGTTTGTCATTTGCTATTAATGCCCAATTCCCTTTTGCAGAACTCTTACCTAAATTGTAGTGCCTCCAGTCTATGCAGGTGATTATTCCTATATACCATTTGCATTTATTTTTGAATTGCTTCTATTTTTTCAGATCCCTTTCCCATATCCATTTTGTTTTGGATCCTAGTCCTTCAGCATCTTTGCCACTTCTGACTACCTGGGATCATCTTCGGACTTAAAAACTGTGTTCTCTATTCCATCATCCAAGTTATTAATAAAAATATTGACCCAGGGCAAGTCTTGTAGACCCCAGCAGATACCTTCTCCCAGTCTGAAGCTAAACTACCACTCTTTACTGTTGTCTGAATACACTTCCCCAATCAATCTTGCACTCATCTTGTGTTAGTTTCATCAAAGGTAAATGACAGTAAGCTGCAATTGCAATATTTTTATTCCAGGTGATGAGATATGAGCCAGAAAAGATTTAGCTTTCAGATCCGAGTGAATCTGCACCATTGATTAGTAGGGTAAAAAGTAGTTAAAATTTAAAATCAAACAAAAGGATATCTTGTTTTACCAAGCCTCGAACACAAAACTCCACTCTGTCTTTTTACAGTTACGTATTATAAAATAATTGTGTTCCCAGCACTACAAAAGTAGATGAAACTACTTGAAAGATTACATGAAAGAATCATAGAATCATAGAATGTTTTGGGTTGGAAGGGACCCCTAGAGGTCATCTAGTCCAACCCCCCTGCAGGAGCAGGGACACCGCTAACTAGATCAGGTTGCTCAGAGCCCCGTCCAACCTGGCCTTGAATGCTTCCAGGGATGGGGCCTCCACTACCTCTCTGGGCAACCTGTTCTAGTGTTTCACCACCCTCATTGTAAAGAATTTCTTCCTTATATCTAGTCTAAACCTACCCTGGTTTAGTTTAAAAACATTCAGTTTGAAAAATACAAAAGTACTTTGGCAATACATGATAGGATTTGGGCTGGGTTTTTTCTTCCACACCATGTGTTTCTGTTCTACTGATTGAAATCCATTAAAAAAAATGTGAAACATCAGCATGGAATATTTTTTTATAAATAAAAGTTCAATTTTAATTTAAGTTTGTACATCAAATCATATTTTAGGTGAGATTATGCTAGACATATTTAACCTGATGGGCTAAAAGTACTGAAACACAGAACAGCTTTGCGTGTGTGTGTGTGTTTGACGAAAAGGTTTTTCAAAAACGATTTTCCCTTGATGTGTCAGGCTGTTGATTATCTTTTTGAAACGCTGATGTCCGTGAGGACAGTGGGAATAGAGCCATGTGACCAGCAGATCATAGAAACTTCTTTGCTTCAGTCCCCAAACAAACCTTGTGGGTTTGTAATGAATATGCCGAGTGTGAGTGAGTTCATTATTTATTTGTCTAAGGCATCTTGGCTCCTGCTCCGCTAGCAAATGCTTGTCTAACAGAAAAAAAAAAAAAACATGTAAAATGTGCTTTGCCTTCCCATCAGATACCCATCATAGGTAAATATTCCTTGCAGGGAAGTTGGCCTGAGCTAAGGCTTGCTGGAGGGAAATCATGCTGCTCCCTCTCATAACTGCGGAGAGTTACACATTCAATATAGAAAATCCGCTTTGTAGAAGTAGGTCAATACAGTGAAGCCATCACTCTCTTGATTTTTATAAACTTTGAATGGGCTGATGAGAGGAGCTGTATCACGACTGTTTGGCAGCAGTAATAACTGCAATAAGCAGTTTCTAGCACAGAACAGCACAGACCTAAGTGGGGCCTCTGGAAGCAAATATAAGTTAATAATAATAGCGAACAACAGAGGCAATGTAGTACAGGGCCACTGAGAGGAAAGTGATGAGAACTCACTAAACATACTCCTCATCCTCTTAGTACCGTTAAGAATTGGCACTGGATGCTGATGAGGACTAGATGTAGGTTGGGACTTTTAAAAAGGAAGCACTGGTCTCCTTTCAGATGCATGGGAAAGTGGGAAATTTCTAGGGCTGCTTTTTCAAGAAGTTGCCCCTAAGTGTGTAAGTGAAAGAGCCTGCTCCATGCAGCATCCTAGTAACCGTATTGCCATGGTGAGCTGCAGCAGGGGAATACGTGATAATCAAATCGTGTTTGCATTATTATTAGACTATTATTCTTCCAAAGGGGAGAGAAGGTCTTAAGTGTCTTAAACAGACCAGGTTAATCCCAAATAATAACATTTCCAAAAGACTTAGAAGACTTAGGTTACTGAGACTCAAATTAGAGTTATTTTCAATCAGGTTCCATAGTCCACTTTAAAACAGCAGCTATGTTTCCAGTACCAGCCTGCTTTCACGGTCCCTTTATACCACAGCTCCATGGAAAGTGGGCAATGTGGTCGTGTCACCCCAGGTGCCTCCTTTGACACGAACACAGCCACCGTACGCTTCCTTCTCCTCATGCTGAGCTGCGGCCCCTCCGCACCTGGAGGGTTTGAAGGCACATGCAGCCCCATCCCACAAGGGCTGCTGAGTTCGCAGTAGCATTTCCCCACTCCTGCAGTTTCTTTTCGTGGTTATCCACCTCTGGTTCTCCCAGGGAGCAGGCTGGCCAGCCAGGCAGCCACATGTGCCAGGGGCCTCCCAGGCACCGTGTCCCAGGACACCCACTGTAGCCCCATGTTCAGGCACCGCGGCAGCAGAAAAGGCTGTGCCTGGGTCTGTCTGCCCAGCCTCCGATGGAGGTTTCACTGTCCTGCCAGCAGTTTGGGTGCTTGGACCCCCTGCACATCCCTGGGGCAGATGCTCACAGGGATGGGCAGATTTGTGAGAGCTCTAGGATGAAATTGTAAGATTCTGCTCAGACGTTCCTTTACTTAAAAAGCCTCTCTGCTAGCATAGCTAGCAAAAATCACCATAAGCAAGTTTTCCTGTGAGCAGTGGAACTAACAATGCCTGTTTTCATACATATGTCTGATGTCCCTTATGCCTGTTCCCTGCAACGACTGTAACATCCACCTGTTCCCTACATGACTGACAAAACAATCCAGCCCCTTTCTATTCCCAATGATACCCAAATCCAATACCCCTATTGGATATCCAATAGCCAATATTCAGATAGTCTCAGCTCCTTCTTGTAGCCATAGCTAGCCCACTATGATATCTTCGTTATTTCCTACACGTTTAATACCCATCTCCTGCATTGCTGCCTGTCCCGTGGCCAGCACATCCTAAGCCGGCGGTGGCCGGGCAGGCTGCTAACAGGCCAGGTAACAGCTTGCCCTGCCCTTCCCTCAGGCATGCTTCTCTCCTAGGCACTTACCTTCACAAAATTTGTAGAAATTTAATATCTTTCATATTTCTACCCCTGCATCAAATGTGGTTGAAAATAACCAAGAGGTTCAAGTGCTTTCAAAGAGTCCAAAGAATCGTGTTCCCAGCTCATTACCAACAAACAGCGTGGGCAGGAGGCTGTAACCCTGACACACCTCTACTACTGAACAGGTACTGTGATGGGGTGGAAAGAATCTGCGCCCCACCCAGTCCAGCTGCCAGCACAAATACTCTAATAACTAATCAAAATCAGAGTATTCCAGGAAAGAATATCAGAACATTTCAGGGTCAGTGGAAAATCTGAACAAAGAATAATATTTCACACATATACAGCTAGAGTTAACTCCACGGCACTCCAGAAACACTGTGTTATTAGCAGATGTAATACCACAAACCACTTGAGTATATTCTGTTTTAAAGGGAAAACATTGAACCGTATGAGATGGGTTCTGAACAGTATTTATAGAGACAAGTAAAAAAGCTATTGCCTGTATCTCCAACGGCAGCTGAAGGATGACATCTGCTCAAGGTGCAAAGCAAGTGAAAAACAAGTAGCATGTTAAACTGTATTAAGAAAATGTGTTATTGTGCTATATAGATCAGATATATGTCTTCATCCTGGTTATTATTGTAATAGCTTGACATAAAGGTAATTACAAAAGTAACAAAATAAAGTCCAAGGAAAAACAATTAAAAATATTCAAATCAGAGGTCCCTAAATGCTTCTTTCCAAGGTACGTACATAGGAAAATGGAACATCAGGACTATTTGCAACCTAAGTCATGAAATAAGTGTGAGTCTTGCTTATACTGTGACTGGAAACAAGAGGAAAACCAAGGGGCACAGGGCACGACAGAAAAGCCAGTCCTTCAGCAAAAGCTCCACCGGGTGCTCAGGAGGGCACCTACTCCCTCCTGTGCAGGTACAACGGGAGCAAGGCTCACATGTCTCACTCAGGTCTCAGAGTTACCACTTGCAGAATAAGAGGAACAGAATAAATATGGCAACCCATTTGGTTATTTCTATTGAAAGAACTAAAAAGGAATTAATTGGAATAAACTGCCAAAAAAAGAAAAATAAAAGGAAAAAATTTGCATTTTTAAGACTGTGTTTAGTTAATGCATAACAATAATCATGTAAAGAATGCAGCAGAATTTTAAAAATGGTTGTTTACATAAATAATAATTGTGTTATCTGAATGTTTTTGAATCATCATTCTTCCAGGCAGATAATGTTAAGAAAAAAAGCGTCCTTTCCTATAAAACATAAATTTTAATAAAGAGTTCATGTGAATGTTTTACACTTTTCTCTTTAGCAGGTGCAATTAAGGACTCGTAACCAGACCAATAAGCCTCTGCAGTTCTCCTAAACACTGTTTCCCATGTTACTAAACTGCTCAGGAAGTACATGAGCAAAGCAAATTTACTTGAGGAATATATCTGTGCTAAAAGCAATATAGACCCTGTAACAGAATATTTATGGAAAAAGCAAAATGTATGTTTAAATACTGTAACCATACCATACATTTAAAGATCTTCTTCTCTGCTGACAAATGCTCAGGAAAGCAAGAGGTTTGTTAGAAATGGATGCAAACTACCAAGTTCCCTCTCAGCTTTAGTAAAGCTGTGAACTGCTTAAGGGCAAAGCATTTTCATGAACAGATTTTTCAGGTGAGGGTTAACTGACAGATTTACACCAGGGAAGAATTTGGCCTTTGGCCCTGTGGGACCGAAATATTAGGCCAGCTCTTTCCCGTTAAAGTAATGTACTGGAAGTGGAAGTGGACTCCAAAGAAATGGAGTGCTCACATTTCTGATCCTTGCAGCAGTTAGAATAACAGTAGGGCTACAGTGTAGAAGTACATTTATGTTAAAAGAGCTGTAAGGAATACTACTTGTGTGCTAATACATGTAGCTGTATGACTCTTCTGAGATTGCATTTTAAGTGTTGTATTCCATCATCTTATTTTACTTTAAAAGCTATTTGCTTTTTGCAGAGGTCGGGAATTGGTACATAAGTTTAGCATCAGGGGTTAGGACAAGAGGAAATGTCCTCAAGTTGTGCCAGGGCAGGTTTAGATTGGCTATTAGGAAAAAAGTATTCACTGAAAGGGCTATCAGGCACTGGGATAGGCTGCCCAGGGAAGTGGTTGAGTCCCCATCCCTGGAGGTATTTAAAAGATGGGTAGACGAGGTGCTTAGACACATGGTTTAGTAGTGGACAAGTATGGTTGGACTCGATGATCTTAAAGGTCTTTTCCAACCAAATGATTCTACGATTCCATGATTCTTCAATGAGGCTAATGTTCCATGAAGATGGGCAACTGTGATAATATATCATGCAAAAATCATATGTTATCACATCCAAGTCTTTCAAAGTGATTTTCCCACTAGTTCTTGAATTACCTGTTCATTTGATGACACTTTCTCATTGAGAGATATTCAGTTATTGAACAGCTATTAGAAAGATTGGTTCAGCATCCTGAAAGCAATAAGGAATTATAAAATCTGACCCTATAAAAGCACTATTGTCACCAAGTTTGGCTCCCGCAAATGAGAAGCTATGAGATATTGATGGCATGCAATCCCTTTATTTTCATGCCTGGAAATGGTTTGCAAGTTATTTAAAAATTAAGGTACTGATATTTTTCTATTCAATAAAGGATAGCAATGTTATCATATGTGCATGGATTATTTTTTTTCAGGTAACACTTACCAAAATGACTATTTGCTTAACCCTACAAACCAGCAGACACTAGGAAACATGTTGGGGTTTTTTTGCAAACACCTTTTCAGACTGTGTAAGGGCAGGATGAGTGGCACAGCTACAAGGCACAGAAACTTACGGCTGGTGGTTTGGGGTGAAAGTGGGATTTGGCACTTTGGAACACAACACAAAAGTGTTTGCACAAGTCAAAAGGCTGCTGCATGAGCAGAGATTTCAAGCCTTTCAAGTGAGAGATCTTTTTGTTACTCCTGCTGTATTGGCGGGGACACAACCCCCCCCCCATGCCCCACAGCAGGCCCTGCTGCCCCCTCACAGCTGCCAGGCATTTGGGGAGAGTCACCAGGTGATCCCCTGACACCTGGGACAAAAGCCAGTGGTAGCCAGTCCCTGTGGGGAGCAGTGTGCCTTGGCCTGTGCCCCACGGGGCTGTGCTCAGCAGGGAGGGCTGGGGAGAAAACCAAACTTGTGAGGCACCTGCCTGAGACCTGCTGAGGGTGAGTGTGTCTGGATGAGACCCCACTGAGGGGAACCAGGGTTGGATACGGCCCTGGGATGGCTGGGCAGGGACACGGGGCTGGGGCTGGGCCAAGGCTGGCCCAGGACATGGGCCCATGGCCGGGCAGGGCAGGGCTGTGGGGAACTGGAGGCTGGCCCTGCTGCAGTGTCCCTAGGGCAGAGGCTGATGGCCCCGGAGGGCTGGCATGGGGTCCTGGGCCATGGGCAGGGTGGGAGAGGCCAGTCAGGGCCAGTGAAGCCCTCAGTGCCCTGACTCATGTGGAGTTTGCCCTGGTGAGGGAGAGAGCTCCGGCTCAGATGGCCAGGGCCGCCCGGAGGCATGGGTCTCTCAGCTGGCGGAGCTGAGAAACAGACATTTTGGGCAGGAACTTCTCAAGGGGCAGCGAGAACATGACAAGGTGTGTGGTTTGCTTCAGCTCAGTTTTGGTTCCCCAGAGAAACCCCACCAGTGATGCCCCCAGACCCCAGCCGCCATTTGCTCGGCATGGCGCGGCAAGACGTGGCTGCTCCCCCACAGCGCTGGGAGGCCCTGCCATGTCCTGTGACAGGAGACACAGCCAGTGCTCACTGCTGAAATGAGAGCCTGTCAATTAAATGCTCTCTAATTTAATTTGCCTGTCATAGACTCGAGCCATTTTGTGCGAGAGTGTCTCTAACCCTGTCTATTAGTATACTAGCACAGCTTGTCAAAACGCTCTCATGGTCTCAGCAAACAGCTAAATGAGACACTTGTCCCTTCTTATGCGATGTATCAAATCCACGCATACAGCTCCCGTGCGTGCTGTTTGCTGAAAAGCAGATGTTTCTGTTTATTGAAACTCACTCGCTATAATTAAGATGATATTTATGTCTTCAGTTCTACTTTTTCTGAAGTTATTCTTGTGCCTGAGTTTGTGCTCCTGACAAATATGATATCAGTGATGAGTAGGGGGAAAATGCAGTTCCCACATGGGAAGTAGATGATCTATACTGTTCTCAGAGCATAACTCGAGGTTTGTGTTTTACAGATTCCTGAAGGCCTCTCCTGCTTTGCTTGGTATGCTGCAGGAAAATGCATTAGCTTCGTATCCCTGTTGGAAACAAGGGATCAGACCTTGTTTTTGTTCTTCTAAAGAGCAGACTCCTGTTTCCCAGGTTAGTGTCTCAGTCACAGGGTCATGGACTGCTTTCTATGGGTTATATCTGTCTTTGAAAAATATTACTATGGGCCTGAAAAGTTCTCCAAGTAGTAAGTGACCAAAAAATTCAAATTATTTCAAAGGAGAATTAGGCAAACTGGTGGGGAAAAGGTCTGTTAAGGGGGCTTCCAGGTACTTATCTATTTGAAAATGAACCTCTGTGATACTGCTGTGATTATTGTTGAGCCTGAGTCTACGCAGTGGGACAAGAGGTCTCCTTACTATGTTCCACAGTTCAGGCACCCTTGTCTCCAGGCTTTGCTGGAGGCTTGTTGGAGAGCAGCTCAGATCACCCCCTTCACTTGTGCCACCACTTCCTTTTGAAAGAAACCTGGAGGTAAGTGTAGGTCTCAAGCCCAGTCTCTGGATGTGCCACTGATGCATGACCAGGGAAAGCTGGGGGACAAGAGTTGCAACATAGGTCATGGAAGAGCTCAGTCCTGTAGCCTCTGCTCAGCATGTTTCACACCTTCAATCTCTCTATCTTCCTAGCACAATTATAAAGACGGAAGGCAATAACTAATGTCACAGCTGAGACAGTACTCCACTGTCTTTTTTTTTTTTGACCAAGAGAAAGTTTGTTCTAAGGCATAAAATTCTATGTGATCTATTTTAGTGAATAGCTGGGGTGTTGAGGGACTCTGCTGTGCTAGCTGGAAAAAAAAAGAGCACCATTTTCATCTTGACTGGAGTGCACTCTGTGGCACGTTGGACTGATGATGGAGCAAGCCTGATAAGTAGTTACCAAGCTGAGACAGGAAACTGGTTGTTCTTTATTCATTGGCCGCCAGTACCTTTGAATTTAATATTATTTTCATTTCCTCTCCCCCTTCCTCACTTCCAGTGCAATCAATACCAACCAACAAGTATTGTTAGAAATGCATTGTGCTCTACACTGGGCAACAGGCTTGTTTGATGTTAATAGCTTTGAGTACATGACGCTAGTTTGTCATTACCTGACATTACCCTTCTTTCATATCAATGTCAATGAGACTAGAGAAGCTCCTGGGAAGCTACAGGTATTGAAGATTCATGCTCTGTCCCTTTACTCTTTTTGGTATGTTCAAATGCCAAGTTTAGGATCCTGCCTTCCAGACACTGAATCTTCATCAGTTCCAGTGAACTTCAGAGTCAGAATCAAAAGCCTATCCAGATGATTAGATCTTCAGACAAGGCTAGTGCATTAGTGTGATAATCGAAGATAATACAAAAGGCTATGCAATGGTTTTTGTACTCTTCATTTGTTTGCATTCTAACTTGGCTTTCTTTAGCAACGTCTTTTGTTGGTTTGGGCTTTTTTTTTTTTTCAGTCTTTGAGTTCTAAGAATCTCAGTCTTCAGATTAAATAACCACAAGTTCTGCCATTTTTCCCCAATTCAAAGTGTTATTTCTGACATTCACTGGGTGACTGGTTTCTCTTAGCGCTTATTAGTATAGTCTTAATGAAGTAGTGAGGCAGACTTTGGATGGTTTTTTTCAGTTTGTATGTTTTCTTTGTCTGGTTACTCTAATCAAGTCTGAAAGACTTGTTACTCTAAGGGACAGCAAGTAGCTTAAACTAACTTTTAATAATGGATTTCTTTTTATCAATACTGAGAGCAGCTGGTGGAACAATTGTCCTTCATGTCAAGTTTCATGGACCTTCCTGCAAAACTTGGCCTCTTCTTTACTTTTAAGACTCCCGCAATTTACTGATTACTTTCTGTTACTTCCTGATTGACTCAGAGGTTTCCATAGCATGCCAGTGCCACTGTGGTAATTTAAAATTGGTCTTACATTTTTTTCTGCAAATGGTAATTTAAAACCACTTGTTGCTGATGAAAATAAATGTAAGGGGTCTCGTTTACCTCTCTTGACCATTATTTTTGATCTGAATGTCAGAAGCTGTGCTCAAAGGAAGTCTGCACATGCAGATTGATAGCAATCTGTGGACACTCATGGAAATTTGCTACTTAGTACACTGGCAGTTTCCTTTGCATTTATGGCACTCCCTCTTCCTCCTGCAAATAGCAGATGTAGTACCCTTATGAATTAATTGTCTGACATACAGGAGCAGAATGAGTTTTCTGTATCTTCCCGTACTGCAGTCCTCTGCTTCTAAATTAAAATGTTTGATTGAAAGGGAGATGACTGAAGGTTCCATTTCTCCCTGATTGTTACACCAAGGTCCTTGTAGCCTGTTTAAATAGAATTTGTGATGGGACAGATGACCTCAAAAAGAAAAAGAAATGTTTTTCTCCTTCCATTCTTTATCTGCAGAAAATACAGACTACTTCATTTTGTCTTCTCTGGGAACAGCTACAGGAAAAAATTATATCGAGCCATCTAATTTTACCTCAAGTGTTTTGCCTTAGACAAAAGCTTAGTATTTTTCTTTTGAGTTGCCAGTTCTACAGGTGAGGATGTCTATGCAGTTTTGGAGTGCACATCTCTGCAGGCCTATAAGTGCACAGTTCAAAACCATGGATTTTTTTTTTGCCGTCCAAGAGGAAGTAACTGTAAAAGTAACAACACTGAGGAGATCTGGAGTATGATCAGATAAGAAGTTCCAGGCATGACTGCAGGAGGGAAAAGAGCAGAGTAAAGATCTGGCAGTCTGGGTTTTATTGTGAGCCGAGAAACAGAGCACAAGGTGCCTTGGGATTCTGCCCATGCCATTGCCGTATGTACAGGCAATCTGCTAATATATTTAAGGGTTGTGTTTTCATTGCCATTGTCCAGATAGCTAATTTAAAAACTAGCAGTGGATTTATTTGCACATGCTACTGTCATACCTAGAGTAAAAACATCAGCTTGTTCCTAGATGTTGAAGTTGCTTGAATTTATTCAAGTGAGTTTTCTAAGATTCTTGAGGCTAAGATTCTCGAATCCAGTTTAGCTTGTTTAACTCCTCCAAGGCTTCTCCTTTATTTTGCAAATGTTTCCCTTATCTATGTGCTTTTCCTGGGATGGTAGCCAAATTTTAAGAGAATGATAATACTAAATAGATTAAATGGCAGCACTATGTAAGGCAACGCTTTTTTCATATTGTATCCATAGCAGTCTAGGAAGTGAGGCTGAACTGAAAGCTGCAGTATAAGCTCATAGCCCAGACTGTGCAAGAGGAGTGACTGAGATACACCCCAGAGACATATTCAGCTAAACTTCCTTTTGAAAACTGCATGATATCTCTCTTGTATGTATGTGTGTGCCTTATATGAGCTCTAAAAAAATCTTAGTATGTTCACCTTGTATAATCATTTTTCATGCGTTCACTGTTTTTACTGCTCTGAAGCTCTCCTCTCAACTTTCAGAATTGTTTGCCTCTTAATGACTTGGTAGCAGACAACTTTTATGGTAAAAAGACTTAAAATTACTTATACTACCATTTCATGTCCTGGATATAGAAGTAACAGAAGTATCTGTAGTAGGAAAAGGGATGACAATTTCATTTAACTGTAAGCCTTTTAAGAAACCCATGTCCACCTAGCACTTTGTGGTTATTACTGTATGGGTCATGGTCATCTGAAATTTTGCCGTGACAGTGGACAAAAAATCTGATCATCCTACGTCAAAAGCATTTACCTTTCATTCAAGCAATAGGAATTAACTTTGCTCCAGCTTTAGCAATGTAGCACAAAGTCTAGCAATTCCATTTGCAGAAAAAATGTAAGACCAAGCCAAATACACTTTCCAGTATTAAAAGAATGCCTGTATCTGGCCATGTAGTGTATAATCAGACACTTACTGTATGTGCACAATTATCCCCAAAGCAGCACTACTTTAAGCACACATTTTGTTAAAATAGCTTTGATCTATAATAGCTCTAATATTCTGAGACTATGTCACAAAGCTGCAAGGTAATTTGTAGATATTCTGCTTCTTGACAAGTTGGTTTAGACTAGCGCTTGCTTTAATAAAGCACCACAGTGCAGGTGGTTCCCTGGTGTATTTAAGACGTTTCTCTTTTGTTGTCACTAGTCATTATCTTGATGAATCTCTTCTGAGAACATTGGCTTCCAGTCATTCCACTTTACCTCACTCTTCTCAGGGAGGAGAATGCGCAGTAATGGGTTACATCCATACTTGGATAAAGTCTATTAAAAGTTTTGCATTTATAGAATACTTACTGGTGTTTGTCTGGAGTGGCCTGTGCTCATGTTTGGTAAGGAATCATCATTAAATCAAACTCCAGTTCTAGTAGACATACCAAATGTGGGCTACGGGTAGGGACACTGGACAAGGTTCTGGGTGTAGTGTTGTGGGAAGGGAAGAAGAAAATCCTTCTAAGACACTGAAAGTAAAGGTCATGTCTGCAAGGATCAGAACTTGAAACAGCCAGGTGGCTTTTTGCTAGTCATTATGCTAGTGCAAATGTTGTGGTAAAGACAGGGCCCAGTTAAAAATCCTTAGGCCTTGCCAGGCAACCTGTTCTGAATGTAAAACAAGTGAAACTCAAAACTGTATTTATTAAGTGTTTTGAAGCCAATGAGCTATAGAAGTTATTTTTTCCTCAGCAGCCTGCACTGTCTTTATCAAAATAAGACCCTGTGATTTCTGTTCACTAAGTATAGCAGCAACATCTCTTCCTGACAAGACTCAGAAATCTCATCAATCTCAAGTGGCTCAACTGAATATTTTCTTGGCAAAAATTATCTGAGGCTATAGAAAAAGAAACAATGGTACTCTGAGCCTTCAGAGAGCAGCCTGGCTCTGATGATTACAAAATGGGGTCCATAAGGGGAGGGAGATGATTCCATCTCTCACTATATCACTCTTTTGTGTTCTCTGCTCCTCACATAAACACTTCAGAAGGAAACTGTTGCTTTCCATTTCCTCTTGCTTATGGATGTCCCATTAACTAACTGGCCTCTTCAAAGATGCATTCATATAGAGGCAGCTGAAGTATGGTGGTGAGTGCTACACTGCCTATGGTTAACACAGCCTAGTTGGAACTGTGAGTTTGAAAATCTGTTTTACTGGACAACAATATTCCTTCTCTGATGTCACTTGGAGACACTTTTTTCTGCTAACTGTGAAGAAAGAGCAACAGTTGTCTGCTTCAGCTCCATTTTGCTCTAGTGGATAGATAAGCTATCTCCTTCTCTCCTTCAAGTGCTCTACACTTGTGCCAACATTTCATAATGGATGTGGAAACACTTTTGCAACATTTGGGCTTAGTGAGACATTTTGGGGCTATGGATTATGCAGAACTAAACAAACCTTCCCCACACTTGCCATCAACAGAGTAGATCTGCAAAAGCCCTTTAGTCCAGCTCTGTTCTCACCATATAACTTTCAATCCTTTCTCTATCCCTCCCTGTATGGACTAGGAAGTCGCTATGCCAGACTCAAGTGTCATGTTCCCAGCTGTAAGGTGTGTTACACTGCCCTTATTTGTCATATGCAGCCTTCAGCCCCACCAGCTTCACTGCCTATTTGGGCACTTGTGCAGCTGTGTTTGTGCTCTCCCTGCACAGCTCCATCTGTGTGAGAATGCTCTTCCTGAGCCTGCCTCTGCTGAGAGCCAATTCCTGGTATCATGGTGATCTATTGCTTGGTACTTCACTTTTTTCCTTAATTGTCTTCTCAGGTAATGGGAGTTTAACAGAACAGCACATTGACAAGAAAAAAAATACCCATTTTAATTGTCTCAGTCATAACATTCAGATGTTGGCCAAATGGTCACAACTGAGCAATAAAATCCATCTCTTATTGCTAGCCTTCATAGTGATCTTATAGCTCCTATGGTTGTAGTATGTGCTCAGGTTGCAAGAGCTCTAGTTTCAAGTTGCACCTGTACCCAAGTGTTCAAGCTGGTTTCGTCCTTCTCCCAAGGACTATCTTACTGACAGTCCAGTTTCATATATATGCACTTATTTCCAGAGGAACAGGGTCTGAAAACCTGGTATTTCACCTGCTAGGTTACCTAAGAGGTCAAGTTATTGCACTGAGACTGTTTAACTATTCTATACAAATATTAATATGTAATACAGCTGCAATAAAAGAGAGGGAGAAAAAGACCTGCCCTACAGTAGCCATCAGTAATCATCTGGTAATTTGATTACGCTCCAACAGATGGGATATTACAGGCCTCTGATTCTTCAGAACCATTGCATCTTTCTGAATTGTTCCTCAGCTAGTTATTGAAAGGTGAAAAAAGCTGCTTTACATTTTGTCAGTGCTTTGTCTTTTTTTTCATTCACTGCTGGACATGATGGGATCATTCTTAAAGGGTTGCAGCTTGCCGATTCTGAGGTCTCCTACAAATTCTGCCATTGCAGTCACTGTAGTGACCCCCTTTCCCCTCAGTCCAGTAAGTCTGAATAACAATTTCAGTATAAATATTGTGGCACGCCCTAGATGAAAGAGTTAATAGCAAAGTTTTCTGGCAGGCTTGTGCAAGTTAGTGCTGGTGCCTGTCATAGCTTTGCTTCTGTTGTTACTCAATTAAGCTGTATAAAGTCATCCTGGGCATGATGATCCCATCCAACTCCAACATACATGTGTCTGGCTCCAAAATCTGTGGTCATGTCAGCCTCTCTTTTAAAACAATGCCTTTCAGAATCAGTATTTTAAAGAATGTCAAGACCTGCATAGGGAAAATGTTATTACGATGTAATAATTTTCTTTTATTTTGCTGTACCTAAATTCCAAGTTCCAATGCCTTTAAGGATGGAAATACTTTGGATTAGGTGGTAATTTTTTTTTTTTTCCCTGAAGCACAGTTAAACTTTTTCTATTTGAAATGTAATTCATTTAAAGTTGAGAGGTGGTAGGGAGCATCCTGAGGCAAAAACTTCAATATCATAAATCCTCCAACTCCTTATCTCATTCCACACACCCACCCCCCAAAAAAATTCCCAGAATAAACAACTGGGGCTTTCATTTATCTTTATGGGGAGAGAATAATATAATACTGGATCAGATGAATAGTATATTCAAATCTGTGTCTGACACCAACCAGTACAAGACGCCTTAGAGAGTACTGCCTGAATTCCGTTAATGGATAACTATGAAATTATCAGCTTATCTGGGAAATTTCTCTTTAATGTCTTTCACTTAGAATGCAGCTTATGTCCAGAAAAATTACAGTTTATATTGCTTAGAAAATTATCATGTCTAATATTAAATGGTCCTGTTCAGATGGATATTCCTGGCTTACTTTGTTCTGTGTAAGAGAAATCATGCATTGGAGTTTCACGGGTTGAGTATAACATTTTAAACATCTACACAAAGTGCATAAGAGAAAAGCAGTGGAGAATAAGGCCAGTGCTACTAAAACTGGGATGTTTCTGTAGAAAAGGTTCCTGATCAAAATGCCCCAAGACCTTAAGCACTGAACCATCTTTACCATCTTCACTCTCATCATACAATATTCTAGCTGGTCCAGAAAATTCTCACTGGTTTGTCTGTTTCCCCATCCTTCCAAATTTACAGGGAAAACACATTTTCATTTCTAATAAATTATTTTCTATTACACCTATGTAAACACCTGTATCCCTTTCAGCTACATACTTCTCAAAGTTGGTGGAAAAGTACTCATTTTTCTCTTAAGGCAAGATGACACATGATACTACTTCCATAAGATGATAACAGCAGCAGTAAAAAGAACAAAGATATTTCATTGTCTTCTGATAAAGCATCCTTCATATGAAAAAACCCCTAAGTTCTATGAACTCTGACTAAATTATTAATCATTTCATTTTAAGGTGTCTGACTGTACCGTGGATTTCAGTTATTTCTTTCCAATTTTTCATAGTATAACAGATGCACATCCTTGATTCTAAAGGATAGTTTTATTGCTTTGAAACAGCCATTTCTGCATGTTCCCACTTAGAGGTGCTAGCAGGCTTAGAATTAATAGTATGGTGGGCATGAAACCATTAGCTGCAAGTGTAAGAGGAAGCAGCAGTATACTGATTTATGTAATCTTGTGAGTGGTTAGGGAAAGCTGGAACTTGATTTTGATGTTTATACACTTCCACCTGGTTTGGTTTCTTGGTGACAGTTGCCCCCATAGCATTTCAGAGGGGAAAGAAGCTGCCTCCTCTATGGCTGCGAACAAGGCCTTCAGTGCACTAATGTGCTGCCCAGGGTCACGTGCAATCTGAGGCTATCAGGACTTGAACCTGCAAAATGTTCGGCTTAAAAACTGTTCTTTGCATAATAAAGCTGTATGGCAAAGCTATACATTGAGTAGCAGTAGAACATTGCTAGGTGGCCCATTCAGAGGGATGTGACGGTGCCTGTCACTCCTGGAGGAACCCATACATAACCTACTACTGAGCAAAAGGCCAAGGTCTTTTTGTCCTCCCCAGTGTTACCCTGGAGTAGTAAAAAAACCCAAATAGGTAGCTTCTGAGCACTGTCAAGAAGTACAGAAATACGTTCGCAGATACACAATGTACGGGTAATTTAGGGGCTTAAAGGCTGACACTGTAGTATGAGACACTCCAAGGCAGCACAAGATTGCTTTGGAAATTGCGTCTGGCACACACACTAGCAATGTTGGTGTGCTCCAGTCAGTCTGGTTTGAAACAAGTTTTCTCAGCTTTGGCACTTGTTCTAAAAAGTTTTTGGTAAAAATACTTGTAGTTTAATACTGCATTATTTGTTCTCTGCTATAAAGTCTGCTTATATTACTGCCCTAACTACACACACAGTTCCAAGTTTTGCTCATGGGTAATGAAATTGTCGGATGACTAATGTTAAATTGAACAAGGAGAATTTAAGCTTATGTGACAGTCCCTGGGAAAGACATACTGTTACATATTTCCCCTGAGCCCCACCAAATATATAGTCACTTCAGCTTTCCAGTTTTAACATGAAGGAAGGGGGAGTTTTGGGCACTTGTTCATTAAAATTTAATCCCATGTTTGCAGTATGTCATAGTTTACTGTAGGCAAAATGATGAGTGAGAAGTGTTAATGAGCATCAGTGTTACAGACTGTTCCCCTGGATTTTGACTCCTTAATTTTACACGAGGGTTCCCAAATTGTCTTTGCTATGTACCATCACAAACAGGAGCTCCGTGGTGTAGGGCAAGCTACGTACCACTGTGAAGTGTTCTGCACACTATTAATGCTACACGCACAGCAACTTGTGTATATAAACTTGGCACTCCAAAACTGTACTAAAATACTGTTAGATAATCTCATCTAATTTAAAGATATTTGGCTAGGTTCCAAACTCCTAAGCTTGAGGAATTTAGTTACATAAAATATTAGCTATGTTTTTGAAACTGGCTGGAGGAAAATCAGGTTGAAAATTTATTCCATTTAATCAGTAAGCTGCTGTGAGGTTTGCAATCATTGATCTGACCTAATCATTCATCTAGTTACTGTAATCACTCCTGACATCTGATGCACGCATTTTCTTGTATTCAAAGAAAAGTATAAAATAATGGCCTTAGCGTTATTTCTGGTCTTAGAATTATTTCTGCAATGCAGGTCTGTCCTGTTTGAGCAACAGCTACCTTTGCTCTCAGTAAGACAGAAAGCCTCATGGTGCTGTTTGAAGAGAACTGGGGGGGAGCCACAGTCTGACCCCTCTCAATGCCTCTGCCCTCAGCTCCTGGCTGCTTTGCCATGCACTATCCAGAAGCATCCCATGACATCTGTAGAGACTCCCTCGAGGGTAGAGAGGCCTTACAGAGAGATCAGCATAGACTAGAGAGATGGGCAATCACCCACCATATGAAATTTAACAAGTGCCAGATTCAGCACCTGGGATGGTGTAATCCTGCTTATACATACAAATGTGGGGATGAGAGGCTAGAGAGCAACCTACAGAAAGAGATCTGGGGGTCTGGGTTGATGGCAAGTTGCATATGAGTCAACAGTGTGCCCTGGCAGCCAAAAAGACCAACCGTGTCCTGGGGTGTACCCAGCACAGCATAGCTAGCTGGTCAAGGGAGGTGATTGTCCCACTCTGCACTGTGCTGGTGCAGCCCCACCTCGAGCACCATGTGCAGTTTTGGATGCCTCAATATAAGGACATCAGATTATTACAGTGTGTCCAGAGGAGGGTGACCAAGATGGTGAAAGGCCTCGAGGGCAAGACTTATGAGGAGCAGCTGAGGTCACTTGTTTTTTTGACTTTGAGAAGGCTGAGGGGTGCCCTCATTGCAGTCTACAACTTCCTCAAGAGGAGGGGGAGGAGCTCATCTCCTCTGTCTGGTGACCAGCGATAGGACACGAGGAAATGGAAAGATGCTGCATCAGGGGAAGTTCAGATTGGGCATTAGGAAAAGGTTCTTGACTGAGAAGGTGGTCGGTCACTGGAACAGGCTCCCCAGGGAAGTGGTCACAGCACCAAGCCTGTCAAAGTTCAATGAGCATCTGGATGATGCTCTTAAATGGTTTAGTTTTAGGTAGCCCTGCAAGGAGCAGGGAGTTGGACTCGATGATCCTTATGGGTCTCTTCCAACTTGAGATATTCTAAGATTCTATGATTTTCCTTGTATGTAAAGGAACCTGGCTCCTGCTCCAGAGCAAGGCCTCTCCCCTCCTGACTCCTGTCAGGCAGCTGTCCCTCCTGCCCCCCTTTACTATATTTTGCTTATGATTTGTACTTTAGGTTTGTAAAGACAAAAGAGTTTTGGAAGAAAACAGTAAAGGAGAGCCATGATGCAGAGAACAGTGTTACACTGAGTGCTGCCCATCTCTGTCCTGTGGGCTGAGAAGTTCCGAATTGTTCAAACAAACGTCCCAGCCTTTAGGGGATATTGAAAGCTGTACCCAGTCTCACTTCTTGAGCTAGTGTTTGGTTTGTGAACACCTCTAAGAGGTAGAAAGGCCTCCTCTAGCTCTGACAGGTAAAGCAAACCTGTTCCTCTGCTCCACAGCTTCAGGAGGGATCCTTGCTCATTCTGCTGCATCCAGCCTCTGCTGCACAAACACTGTCCCAGCAGCAGACAACACGTGGAGGAGATAGGGCAAGAAGTATCTTGGCCAGGGCCATGAAACAGGCAAATTTCAGCAAGCAGCACCTAGCTCTCCTGGCTCATGGACCACTGCCCTCTCTGCTCTGCCACTGCCAGAAACCTTCCGGCTGTCTTCGGCATTTTGTGACTCAGAAAGACATAGACGGGAAAGACTTTCAGAGAGCCCTGGGGCAACCTTTGTCCAGCTGCAGATGATGCTTACAATGATTTCCTTTTGAGCCTACTAAGTGAACTTTTCACCCTGCTAGGTGTGAATAAACAGGATGGGTGGTTTTCACACTAAGAAGTATTTTGATTTGAGTTGAGAAGCTGTTAATTTAAGGAAGGCAAGTAGGCAGGTCCAAAGGCAGAAAATCACTTTAGTTATTTGTTGGATAGTTATCCGATAAAATTATTTTTCCCTGTGGTAACTTTAATGTCCTTGAACTAGGACTTTATATATATGTGTGTGTGTGTATGTATATATGTATATTGCTATCCTAGGGATAACTAGTGAAATAGCCAATTTAAGAAAGAGCACACACTTCCCCTCCAGCCCAATTATACCAGCCCTTCCTGGGAGGGGGCCAGAAAATGGATTTTCACTTTTTGCTAGGAACAGTCAGGCTGCTATGGGGGCTGTGTGCCTGGATGTAGCTGTGATTGAATTGGATTTTGAATAAAACAATATATAAGGTTGTAGAACAGAAAAAAAATGGGTTTTCCCTCCCTAAGTGAAGGTGCTAGCTAGCTAGGTTCTCATCAAATGAATTGATCCAAAATCAGCATTTTTTTCTGCTCTTTTTCATCATCCTGCATAAATTTGTTATTAATTATGCTTCAAAGAGTAATGTAAAGAGTTTTAAAGCATCTTCTTCCTATGTATTTTAAATACAATGATGAAATAAAAAAAATGTGCAGGAAAGAAGTCAGTGTGTGACTAGCAAGTCTTTTGGCGCTAAGCAGTCAATTGGAGGCCCAATCCTGTAAAACATTTATGCAGGGATTTATATAACTCAGCAGTTGTTTACATCAGTAGTCACTTGTGCTATAAAATCTATGTGACTCTTAGGACCCAGATCCTGCTATTCAATCATCCTATTGATTTTTTGTCTTCCGTGACATTGACTCTTGAGGCTGAAATGGTGTGTGTTGCCCTGTGAGCAGGGGACAGCCTCACGCCTGCATTCTGAAAGGGATTTGGGCAGGCGCAGATGCAAACAGCAGTTTGCAAATTCCCCTCAGCAGCCACAGCCCTAACGCCTATTTGTCAGCCTTGCCTGAAAAGTTAGATTTGGTGGGGTCAGAAAGCTGTGCAGGAGCAGCCCCCAGTTCAGATCATGCCTCCATGCGGGGCTGACACTCTGGCATAGCCATTGCAGCAGCTGGTAGGGAGAGCAGGAATCACCAGAAACAGCAGGCAATGCCTCAGGAGCATTTAGCAGTTTTGGTGTTGATATTCTTGTATGTTTTATAGCTTGTGTTAAGTACACTCTCATAGGATGTAGCAAATCTTCATGGAGACTGCCCTAAGCATTGCCCAAAAAGGATGACACTATCTTTTCCCAAATATGTGGTGTTTTGACATTGTAATGCTCTTAGCTTGTTGGATGAAGGTTGTGCAAGCGGTGCGGGTCAGAGAGCACTCAGTGTACCACCAGTTTCGAGGCTTGAAAAGGCTGGATGCCACTCAGACCTTGGTTGGTGTCCACACGCCCATAGGCTGTGTGTTTTCTGGATCTGTTTTATTATGTCCTCAAGGGCTGGGTAGTAACAGAACATTCATTTTGAGAATCTCAATTTTTTATAAGGTTGTCTAAAACTAACATTAACTATGCTTTGTGAATGTACTCTGAAGTCCCTAATTTGATTTTGCAGTTCTTTTTGATGGCTCTGAGGCTTTCTAAGGATAACTTTAAAAAATACCCTAATTTTGGCAAATCTCAGTTACTCATTGTATCTGTCATCTTTGTAACTATGAAAACAACTTCATTGCTCACACTCAATGTGTCATAAATCTTGTCTGCTGTTCATGCATTTTACAGTCTAGTGCAATGATTCTGCTTCTCAACAACACTGTTTGGAGAGCAGACTGCCATCAGGAAAATTAGAAATCAATCCCAGGATCTCCCACGAGCTACTTGCTGATATTGGGTCTCTGAGGCTGTAAGAAAAGCACCGTGCATGCTCCTCCTTGTGGCTCCCAGCCATGCTGCTTCATTACAAGATGCCTCATAGTCAGTCTTGATGCATAATCTTGACACCATGGATGAAGAAAATGACACACACAGACACCTCTGCCTCTGCTCCATCCTCACTGATGTCAAGGGCTGTTAGTGGTGCTAGAAAGAGTACATAGCCTTCGTGAGATTACTGATAAACACTGGCAGGCCCTTTCGCATCAGGGTTCAGCTAGTTTAGATATTATCTCTTCATATTGCATAAAATGGCTAAGACTGGCTGAGACATTTGTGCTGTCAATACAGAGGACTAAACCTCCCAATATCAGCAGCTGGAAGTTGTCAACTGCAAGATGAATCACTCTCTGTAAAATCTGGCCCAGTCTCTCAGGATTTGGGGCTTGTCCGTCTGCCGATTTTTAAACCGGTGATGAGGTGCTCAGATGCCTTGGCAATGGGCAACCTGCCATACAAGCAACTGAAGCAGCTAAATAAATGGTAAGCCAAAGGTTCTCAATGAAAATGAAGCATAATGGCTTAAATCAAATTTAACATCCAAATACTTCCTGCAAACTGGGGCAATTGAAGCATGACATAGAAACAGGAATGACTTTGTCGGATATGGGATATATCAGGTTCTGAAACAACACAGACTGGATTGTAGGAAGCTAATTAGGTGATGCAGGTGAAAGCTATGCGTCCTTGGCAAGAAGCAAGTCTTCCCCTTCTGGGTAAAGCCTGCAAAACCTCTTGTTCTATGGCAATTTGGAAAAGGGGAAGTCTTGTCCTCAGACAAATACACTAAAACACCCTACATTGGTGACAGCAGTGACCCCATTCCCTTCAGTGAGGTGCTTTGGCCAGTACTTCTAACAGCTGCAGGTCCCTTAGTTTGCATACGTGCATGGGCGCTTGCCCGCTCAGGCCCTCCCCTGCAGCAGCCCTTCTGCTGCTCCCGGTGGCATTCTGCAGAGCACAGCTTCCTCGGTGGTAGACAGCAAAAGCTTGGTTTGCTTTGCCTCTTACTCTCTTTCCTTCGTTTCCCGAGAGGTGAAAGAGTGACAGCAGCAGCAGCATGGTGGCCTCTTCTTCTCCTGTGGTCTTTGTGTTGAGATGTGCGCAGGGTGACCTGCACTGAAAGGCGCAGTGCAGGGAAGGAAAAATGCATCACTCTTACAGGTTCTTCCTGGCACAGCCAGTTCCTTGGAGCAGCCTATGTGTTCCACAGGTTCTGCATCATAAGCAAGTGCCACAGTCCCTTTTGGCTCTTAGCTGAGGAATACCTCTCCTAAAACCCACCGAGAGAACAAAAGCGAGGCTAATGGTCCAAAAAGTACAGGAACTGCAACACTTGCTGTGTTGTGTGAGATGGGGAACAGAGGCAGTCTGGGACATGGGAGCAGATTTTGTACAGTGAAGGAATGTGCAAGGAGGGAGACAGCAGGAGTTGAATTGCACAGGTCAGATGGTGCAGCACTGGTGAAGGGTGTGAGAGCCGCAGTTCCTCATGTGGGTTCAGGAGACAGGCCACAGTGCAACACCTGTGTTTTGTTTTGGTGGAAAACTTACTTGATGCAAAAAAGAAGTGTACTTGGGCTTGTGAGAAATGGGACAACAAGGCTTTCTGGCAGCATGTATGGTAGGACACGGGAGACTTTAAGAGAGCTCACTTTATGCAGGTAGCTTTGATCAGGGTGATAGGGTTTGGGGGATGAGATTCTAGCCACTGTTTATATATAGAATAATTACAGAACGTACCCAGTGATATAATGGCTGTTGCATTGATCCAGACCATGAGCCTGTCTGGGCTATTATTTCCTACAATACCAATAATACTGGATGTTCTTTGAACAGAAATGTTTGATTTTTTCTAACAAATACACAAATGAGTCACCTGTTTGGTCACATTTTATAAGCCTTAGAATCCTCTTCTTGGGGTCTATATTTGGGCATATTTGTGACTGAGTCAAGATTTTACTGTGATTGACAGAGTTAATCTTCAGTTGTAAAAACAAGTGCGCCCAACAAGATGTCTCTAATGAAGCCAATATCCTTGGAATTGACATCTTACTTGTGTAGCCAAAACACATTTATCCCATTAACTCTCTCTGTACCTCCAGCTGCCACATATACCATGGAGGGAAACAGAGAGGTGCATGGCCAGTGGCAGTGGGTGGCTGTCCCACCACAAGTACACACTCCAGCTCATGCAGAGAGTGGTTGGTTGGTTGGTTGACTGCCTGTGCAGGAAAGGAAAACCACTGCACTTGCTTTCAAATCGCTGTCGCCCTTTGCAATGGTTTGCTGTAACTGAGGGATTCTTGACCCTCCACCATTGGAACAACATTCAGAAACAAAAATTCCTGCCGTCTGTTCAAGAGTGAGCCATATGCAGTAAATGATTTCAAACAAACACAGCAATGATAACACTAAATACTGGAATATATCACAGCATTTCAATAACTTAAGATCACAGCTAATATTTCCCTTCAGCAATTTGAAGCTGCCACAGTTTGTTTGAAAAACAAGAATAATATAATAATTTAATTGCCAGTTAGTCACCAGAGAATATGATCATGATTAATTATAGCTTTGCTGACTGACAATGGCCTTTACACCTCCCTTGAAGTACACTATGTCTTTTTGAGCCTATAGCTTGCTATGAGCTGTGAATAGATTTCTAATGAAGCTTGTTGTGCTTGAGGTAAAAAAGCAGACGAGTGTTTATTTTCCCACTGTACAATGAATAAATCAGTGTACATGTTTAGGCTGTGTGTCTTTTTCATGGTTCTCTTTTGTGAGTTAAATTTGAGTTCTTTCCTCAGTGAGGGTGCAACAATATGTTACATTTTTTTGTGGTTATCTGAGTTCATAATAGCTCTCCTATTTTAACAGGTTAGCTGTTGAATACCTTTGCAGATGGAAGAGACTGTAGGAAGTATTCTGGTAATCACACCCACTATCATGGTCTGCAATCATTAACAGCAGATCCATATATCACACAATAATACTTCAGCCCTGGACTGACCAACACATACATATAACTGCATTTTTATTAAATTAGACAGAGCATAGAATAAGGCATTTACACCAGCTTCATGACTTCAAGGACATGAAAATACAAGGTTGGCAAGCCTGCCAGTGCAAATTTATTTGTGAAAACACTTTGAAGGAACTTCAGCTACTTGAGTAAATTCTTTGATAAGAATTTAGGTAGGTGTTTTGCTTCATGCTTGATTCTGCATTATGAGACAATATATCCAGCTCTAAAGAGCCTCAAACCATAGTCAGATGAAGTGCAAGCTGTCTCAGGACACAGTGCAACAAGACCACTCAGACCAGAATAGCAGCTTCCTGCCAGAGGAGGGGAGGGCTCTTGTCCACACTCCAAGCACTGGGGAAAAGGAAGGTCTATCCATGAGAGCAGCAGAAATCCCAGCTGGCCCTCACCAGAAGGTCCTGTGGGAACCAGAGCCTTGGTGAATGAGACAGGAGCAGAGAAGGTGCAAAACCACACCCTTAGATACATCTTCTGACCCCAGCTCACTTCCAGTCCAGATGAGTCTCAAGTCTTTAGATGCTTTAGATGGTCATTTCTAAATGTGCAGACCCAAATCAGGACACAGACTACCTGTTTCACTGTCGCTTTCCCTTGGACCTTGGAAAAAATTGGTCCTCAGCACTCATGCTGCACTGCATTTTGCGTTTCACAGAATCACAGAATGGCAAGGGTTGGAAGGGACCTCCAGAGATCATCTAGTCCAACCCTCCTGCTAAAGCAGGTTCACCTAGAGCATGTTGCACAGGACATCATCCAGGCAGGCTTTGAATATCTTCAGAGAAGGAAACTCCACAACACCCCTGGGCAGCCTGTTCCAGTGCTCTGTCACCCTCAAAGTAAAGAAGTTTTTCCTCATATTCAACTGAAACCTCTTATGTTTCAGTTTGTGCCCATTGTCCTTTGTCCTGTCACTGGGCACCACTGAGAAGAGTCTGGCTCTGTCCTTGTGACATCCTCCCTTAAGATATTTGTACGTGTTGATGAGATCCCCTCTCAGTCTTCTTCAGGCTGAACAAGCCCGACTCTTCAAGGACATGAAAATACAAGGTTGGCAAGCCTGCCAGTGCAAATTTATTTGTGAAAACACTTTGAAGGAACTTCAGCTACTTGAGTAAATTCTTTGATAAGAATTTAGGTAGGTGTTTTGCTTCATGCTTGATTCTGCATTATGAGACAATATATCCAGCTCTAAAGAGCCTCAAACCATAGTCAGATGAAGTGCAAGCTGTCTCAGGACACAGTGCAACAAGACCACTCAGACCAGAATAGCAGCTTCCTGCCAGAGGAGGGGAGGGCTCTTGTCCACACTCCAAGCACTGGGGAAAAGGAAGGTCTATCCATGAGAGCAGCAGAAATCCCAGCTGGCCCTCACCAGAAGGTCCTGTGGGAACCAGAGCCTTGGTGAATGAGACAGGAGCAGAGAAGGTGCAAAACCACACCCTTAGATACATCTTCTGACCCCAGCTCACTTCCAGTCCAGATGAGTCTCAAGTCTTTAGATGCTTTAGATGGTCATTTCTAAATGTGCAGACCCAAATCAGGACACAGACTACCTGTTTCACTGTCGCTTTCCCTTGGACCTTGGAAAAAATTGGTCCTCAGCACTCATGCTGCACTGCATTTTGCGTTTCACAGAATCACAGAATGGCAAGGGTTGGAAGGGACCTCCAGAGATCATCTAGTCCAACCCTCCTGCTAAAGCAGGTTCACCTAGAGCATGTTGCACAGGACATCATCCAGGCAGGCTTTGAATATCTTCAGAGAAGGAAACTCCACAACACCCCTGGGCAGCCTGTTCCAGTGCTCTGTCACCCTCAAAGTAAAGAAGTTTTTCCTAATATTCAACTGAAACCTCT
>NW_009258767.1:776454-789416 GCF_000687185.1 Egretta garzetta | reverse complement strand
GAACAAGCCCGACTCTCTCAGCCTTTCCTCATAGGGGAGATGCTCCAGTCCCCTCATCATCTTTGTAGCCCTCCTCTGGACTCTCTCTAGGAGTTCCTCATCTTTCTTGAACCAGGGAGCCCAGAACTGGACACAGTACTCCAGGTGGGGTCTCACCAGGGCAGAGTAGAGGGAGAGGATAACCTCCCTCGACCTGCTGGCCACACTCCTCTTAATACACCCCAGGATACCATTGGCCTTCTTGGCAACAAGGGCACACCGCTGGCTCATGGTCATCTTGTCGTCTACCAGGACTCCCAGGTTCCTCTCAGCAGAGCTGCTTTCCGGTAGGTCAGTCCCCAGTCTGTACTGGTGCATGGGGTTAAACCTCCCCAGGTGCAGCACTCGACACTTGCCCTTGTTGAACTTCATTTAGTGGCCTTTAGTTGGGAAATTCCAGCATACCTGCCCACCCAAACACACCAGTGCACCCAAGCTTGAGAAATGGGTAGGCTGGGCTCCAAACCAAAATGTGACATCTGTAGCTTGGAGCACAACTCTACTGCTTTTCTATACGTGATCAGTACTTTATCATAGAATCATAGAATCACTTTGGTTGGAAAAGACCTTTGAGATCATCGACTCCAACTTTTAACCTAACCCTGCCATCCCACCACTAAACCATGTCCCTAAGCACCTCATCTATCCTTCTTTGAAATACCTCCAGGGGTGAGGACTCTACCACCTCCCTGGGCAGCCCAAATGCACTATGGTGCATCAGATATGGACTTACAAAGCCTGGACTTTGTCTGGATGATGTTGGTTCAGAGCAGTGGTTTGGAAAGGTAACTTAAGATCTCTGTAATTCAATTTCCCCACCTGCAGAATGGTTTACAGTAGCTTACTTCTGTAGGATGCACTGATACCTACAGAAGAAAAGCACTGATAATAAACAGCATTTATGCGCTGCAGCTGTGCATTAAGTACTTTTGATTTATGCTAGTGGACCTGAAAGTTATTACAAATTATCTTCCCAAATGAGTATAATTATTGAGACAGTATATTAACTTCTACTCCATTCCAGTGTGTTCTTGAGCTTTTGTCTGACGATTTGAAGACTTTGAGATTCTTAAGACTAACAAATAAAAAAGCTGAAGAGAATAGGAAATGCAGTCTCATCCAGGAGAAACCCTGGTAATACAGCCTACGTGATTCAACAGCAGAGTGCATTTCACTCAGGAATCAACGAGTTTAGTTGTTGGAGGCACAAACTCTTCTCATAGTAGCTGCCACTTCAATGTTGTTAGTTTTGAAAGTCCCTGGACAAAACCAAAAGCCCTCCAGAAGGGGCTGTTCAGAACAAGAGCAGCACACTGACCTGATTATTATAACGAAACAGAAGTCAGAGTACTTTGCTCCCAACCAGTTATTTCCAAATCTCTGCTTTGGCGGCACTGCACCAGGACCTCTCTCTTTATGAAGCAGATGCTCTGATTCATGAGATGAGCGGAGTTAATTCAGACCAATGAAGCCAAGACCTGCAAAAGTCTCATAGTGGAGTCCAAATGATGAGACTTTTTTTTTTTCCTAAATTTGCAGCTGCAGTATGTTTCCATTGAGAGATTTACAAAATGAGAATCTCAGCAAGCTGTGGGAGCATGTGGTATGCTTGCAGGATCTGGCTCAGGATACAGTATGTTAAATGAGTATTTTCTGCATCTGACTGTAATCTTCAAGGCACAAGTACATCGCATGGGACCAAGAAGCTCAAACACACTGTGATCCTTGGATATGACAGAATAGGTCAAGCTGAGATCCATAGGGATGAAAAAACTGACTGGCCCATGTCTTGAAACAGATTAAATGCTTAAATAGGTCTTCATGCCAGTGGGTTGTCTGCTTTTATACCCACGGTAAATCATATTACTAATAAACAAGTGAAGGGAAGAAAAGTACTATTTCCTTTTTTGATAGAACATTTACGCATGGACTGAACAACCGGAGACATCAAATACAAGCTGATTTCATAATGCTATACTGATACAGTACATCCTGGCAAGGTTGAGTGAGGAGTTCCCTGAGAAAAAAAAAGTTAGAATTTCATATTACTGACAGAAAAGAAACCCCCAAACAACCCACAAACAAAGCAAAAACCATTTTTCTCATCCTCTCAGAAGAAAACTTTTTATGCCAGTCCTCTTTGATCCACAGGAGAGATTTGCAGGGTTGGGTTGGAGATCTGGTAGTCCTTTCCCAGATTTGTTCCCATGACATGAGCATCACAGTTGTTCTTTCACAGCTCAGCCAGTGCAGAACAGGCAGATTACCCAGGATTACGCTGGGATACTAACGTGCAACCGTGTGGCTCTCCACCCCAGCTGCCCAGCCTGCAGGGACTGCAAGGTTGTTCAACCCCTGCCATTGAGGAACCAGCTCCCCAGCACTTCTGCATTGTAAACTCACATGGTATCTTGCTTTGCAGTAACTTGTCCATACTGCAGAAAAGGAATTTGGGGATTTTAATTTGATTATAGCATTTTAGTCTACTGACTGCAAGGTACTGAATAAGTTCCAAGGAAACGATTCTATGATTCTATTATTATAGTTGTTAATAAAAGTGAGTTAATTTGGATGACATCCTTTGAGTCTTTTACAGGTTGCCACAGTCAGATGTAGGTTTTGAATGGCATTTGGTACCTTTTGGCACAGACAAGTTTTCACACACTTTGCCAGTCTTCAGTGGATCTCACACACCCTGAGATCCGCATCAGCAGTTGCCATGGTACACCTCACTTGGATAAAATGGTTCTGTGCAGGGTACATGCGAAGCAGCTTCCAATGGCTCTCCCTGCTTCCTCTAAACAGAAGCTAGCAAAGAAACAAATATATTTCTGAAAAAAAAAAGGTGTTAATATTGTCAGCCTTATAGTAGGAGTGAGCAACTACAGCACTACAGGGCTCCAGTAGCTCCCACTGAAGTGTACAGGAGAGTGAACACACAGCCCTGCGGGGTTGCAGTGGGAGGCAGCAATGCCAGCTAGCATGTACCTTCAGGTCGGCATGGATTTCAGCCCAATTATCTGTAGCGGGATTTAAGCATGCGTTCTTGCTATACTGATCTGGGCCAAGACCCTCAGAAACATAAATATCAGATGAAAATGCTGCTGCTGACTCTACCAGCATCCCCTAACTCCTGCAGAGACCATCTGTGTAATACTTGTAAGATCAGCAGCTTTGCTGGAGGTGCATCACAGCTCTCCTGTGTGGTGTGTGCTGTAAGGGGCAGATACGCTGTTTCCATACAGCTGAGCTCTTTCAGGGCCTTTCCTGACACAGTAATGCATCATTCATTTGCTGAAACACATGCTGAGTCCTGGTCACCTCCTAGCCCATAAGCATGGGCTTAAATGCTCTATTGATCTGGGACTAAATGATGTCATTTAAATACAAAACACTTTCTTTTCCTGCTGGTTATTGAAATGATTGAGCCTCAAGTGATAGATGTAACACAGTGATGCAGAGCTAATCTACAATAATCAGACCTTATGGGAATTCTGTACTGTAAAACTAACCGAGTGGTTTGCCACCCTGATAAATGGAGAAATTGAAAATGGGATTTGTAATTCAGAACATAATGGGATTAATTAAATAGTCATGAAAAAACCAAAGATTCTTCGAGTAATATAGCACTGAACAGAGACACATAATTGTAACAGAAGAGAAGGGAAAAAGCTGACTGGCAGTCACATTATCATCTATTGTTCCAAAATTTACTTGAACGGTGTGGTGAAAAAATGCACTGAGGAAAGACTGATTGCAGTGAGCCATGCTACAAAGCTAGATGGCAGCTATGTTACTTCCTCCAAAAATGGTCTGAATCATGTGGTTTGATTCCGACTGCCCAACTCTGGAAGATGACCAGAGGCTAATGTCTATTTTGCATTTAGTTTGGGATGTTTCCTGCCCTGTACCAACATCATTACTGATCTGGCCCATGTACATGGGCAAGGCTACCATTGCTAACTGGGCTATGAATGGGACTTTGATCTAGGGGAGTAGCAGCATATCCACAATCTGCAGACCACAAATACAAGGATTTGGGGTAACTTTTATGAGATGCTAATTTTAGCTGTTCTTACCCTGCCATCTCCTTTATGAGTCCAGATTTGTTTATGCTTTTGGGGGTAGGCAGAAAAAGAGCATACCTGTTTGACATCCGAGGCAAACCAGTCTTAACAGTATGTGTACAAAGTGCCACAGATACTGCCACATTGGGAGGAAGGGTAGCTGGGAGGTCCCGTTGCTCCTGAGTCCACTCAGTCCTGAGCTCAGTCAGGTGTGCTCCAAAAACGCCTGCAGACAAAGCAGCTGGAGCAGAATCTAAATGCCCCATGGCTTAAGCCAGGTTCTCAGCCAAAATGCAGCTGTTTATGGACCCACTTTGAGGACATAACCATGGAAATGACTCCATGCACCTCCAGGGCTGTGCAGCAACTGTGTTTAGAGTTTAGCGTCTCAGACTTCCTGCATTTTCATGCTACAGCCATTTGTTTGAATTTGGGCACATGAATCTTTTGTGGATCTAACCGTGCATCATGGTAGCAAGTCTTGCCCTGTGGAGAAGGGCTGAGAGAAAAACTGGGACCAGAGGGTCACCATTAGCTAGATAACCTTCAGTGGGGAAAAGGGAGAGTCAAACCTCACTCTACTGCAAGATCCAGTGTGGGGCCAGAGAATGAGACCCTGGCCATGTGAGGAGGAAAGTTTCTCTCTGCTTCTAGTTTTCCACTGTGCATTAGTCCAATGTAGATGGTGTATGGGAATGGAAAAGGAAGATTCACACTTACCCCTCCAACCAAAGAATCCAACAACAATTTATTAACCTATTGATTTTAAAAATTCTGAAATTTTAGGAGAGAAGCTGTTTTGCTGGGCAGGTTAATTTTACCAAGCCCTCACGATAAGGATTCTGTAACGGCATGACATTGGAAGCAAAGAGAAATCGCAAAGGAGAGAAGAGGGAGCCAGAGATGCATGTGCCTGTTGGGCCACGCTAGTGGGGAAGCCAGTCACTCTGCCTTTGCTCAGCTCTCCCAGGGGATTTATGTAAATATCAATCCCATCGTCACTTTTGCAATGCACAAAACAACCAGAGTCCTGTGATTGGGCTTGCACCATCTATAGCCTTGTTCTCCTTCCCATGAGCCTGCTACGATGTAAATTGTGTGTCTCTCGCTCCTCCCACTGCTGTAGACTGTTTTATTTCAACAAAGAAGTCACACATTCAGGTCCATTAAACATAATGGCATCAGACTGACATGAATGCTCTTTTTAGTTATCTAAGTGAGTGCCTTTGCTTTTGAGCGCAGAAACCCTCTCTCTAAAAGCCTCCATTCTCCACACTGTGCCAATGGATGGCACCATTAGCTACCAATTACAATGTAGCTACACTTTGCAGGAAGAGGGGGCGTTGTGCCCTGCTGATCCCTTTTTGGCATTCTTGTCCACACTTCAGCTCCGCAGCTCTGTACCAGTATGTAAAATTTCCTCCAATGTTTAAGAAGGAGCTCTACACACTTGGTAAAATTATACAAAACAGAAGTGTCTTTCTAGTCACCTATTCTTCAAGCTGTTTATTCCTGGAAAAACAAAGCGATAAAAATTGACACCATAGCATGTTGTGAGAATTAACAGATGTTGCAGAGCAGCTGGGGACCTGGGGTGCAGGATGTCTGTCCCAGTTTTGTGAGGCAGTTCAGTCCTTCCTAGATGTTTCAAATCCAAATGCTGTCTCCAGCTGGCATCACGAGCAGTAGTGGCACATACACCTGCTAGGATGTACTTGTGCTAACTTCTCAGAGTGATTTCTAGAGGTATGAAAAAGACATAAGGTGGTTCGCTGCAGTTAACCCCAAAGTGCTCTCACATCTCCCACAGACAAGCAGATGCATCAACATCTCATACTACAAAATCCTGGGAGCTGCTCCCCTGTGGCATGCTCCTTCCTTTGTGTCTCACTCCCCACTGAAGGCCTGGAGGTTGCTGCTACAGGAATGAGTTATTACTTCAGCTTGCATCTCTAGCTCCTAGTTTGCACCTTGGTGCTCAAACAGTAGCAGCAGCTGCTGCAAAGTCAGGGGTCAACAAAATATAGAAATCCTTGTATTACCACAGTTGTGATTTCCATCCTAATGAAAAGGAGACAACCAGCCACTGCAGAGAGGGAGGTGGCTGCTCTGACTGCAGCCGTGGGAAAAAGTGTGTTCCCTGGGAAGCTCTGACTGATCCCTGTGGGGCTAGCGTATAAAGCAGAAAAGTAACTGAAAGGTTGGGAGTGTTGGCACTGCCCTTGTTGTGCTTCATCATTTTCTTGTAGTTTCCTCTGGGTGGGCATTTGTAGAGACACTTCTGCTCATGACAGGCTCTCTGCCCTCCACACATGTGCCTTCTAGCACAGCCCCTGCCAAAAGACCAGTGTTAGCTGCCTGGGTGATGGGTGGCCCTGCGGTTTGCTTGCAGTGCTGGGGAACGTGGGGGCTGATGCTCATCTGCCCGCCATCTTGCCTTTCTGCAGACCAGTTCCCTCCTGACAGACTTCAGATTCACTCCGTGCTGTGGCTTAGACATGCTTCATGCACTCTAGATGAATCAATAGGAATAATGTATTGTTAAGTGCAACAAAGGGCCTCAGAGCATCTTTGACATTCGCTTTAACTTTAATTTTCCCTTTTTTGAAAAAGAACCACTCTAGTTTCCGTTTGATCTCTTGGGCAAATTTAGAGAAGAGTGTAACATGTGGCCACTTGTGCCAGGAGCTTAGGCTTGGTAAATATGATAAATTGGCAGGGCGCTAATTAGCAACACAGCACTGTTCTCTCATTTGTGAACGTGGTTTCTGGCTGTGGCTTTGTGTGAGAAACTAAAACAAATGCAGGTAAACAATCTGGCATTTGCACTCAGGAGTGCTTGGGTAAGAAGCAGTTCGACAGTTTCTAACCAGAGGCACAAAGATGGCAACAGGCACAGTAACAAAATCATCCATGCAGTTTACAGGGAGAAAACAGTCACCAAAATTTCTTGTCCCCACATGACAAAAGAAAGAATCTGTAGATTAAAACCCAAACTGAAGGGTAGATGAGCTGCCATCAGTTTCTAGATCAAATTGGCATGTTCACCCCATAAAGCCCCGCTGCTGCAGGGACCTCAGGCTGTGGTGGCTCTCTCCACACCTCCTGTGCCTTTTTGCCATGGCATGTTACAGTCTTGTGGACTTTTGGTAGTGTGTACAAGAGTTTACACTTATCGCAGGATATGATATAGTATACGATACCAGGCCAGAGCTATGGCACAGAGGGGATGCTCTGGAGGATGCAGTGGATTAAATGCCTATTGTGTGGCTGCCTGGGATCACAGGGACTGGGTTTCATAACCCAAAGAGCCCCTTCCAGCTTTTTGAACTTGTTGGAGTATGTTATTTGCTTGGTAGCTGATTCTGATGCACAAGGTAAAGTTTTACTTGACTTTAGAATTAAAATTCTTGCAGACAGAAGTAGCTGAGCCCTGGCTGTACCTGACTCAGGACAGATGGGTGCTGTGGCTGCCAGCCCAGGAGACAGGAACCCGGCTCTGCTCTGAGCAGACTCTGGCAACTTAAGGGAGCACATGCTTCACTCGCCAGTGCCAGCGGGGGAAAGGATTAGATTACTTAAGCCCCTTCTCCTCACCCTCATAAGCCTGCATGGTATGAACAGGTGTTGTTTTCCCTCATTTCTCCTGTGTTAGTATAAGGTTTTTGTAGGAAACCAAGGCATCAAGCACATTCTGGGAATGCAATTCTTTGTCTCCTGTCCTGCAAGTTGCCTTCTGCGCCTCAGAAACAGCAAGCAAACCAGAGACCTCTTGAGGCAGGGTTTGGGAGAGCCCTCATAGCCTTACTTAAACAAAGTTGTTAATGGAACAAAAAGGATTCTTCATGGCATAGTGCTATGCTTTCTGTAGCTAGAAATGAGCTTTTATTCCTGATAGAGCACAGAATAATACGTGCAAGTGTCTTTGTGGTAGCAGGATATGCTAATTTCAACATTTTCCTGTATACAAACCAGCCTCTATATTACAATGTACTAAAAGCTAAGACAAACCCACTCATGGAATATGCCTTAATGAAGCTATGCCAGATCAGGTCAGGCCAAAGGTCTAGTCGTGCTTCCAGCAGCAGTCAGTAGCAGAAGTCCAGGGGACTTCATTCAACAATATCCCCATGCAGCCTTTCAGCCTACAGGGATTTTTCTGCTTAAGGATTTCCCACACAGATTGTGAGAGAACAGAAACCACAAAGAGACACCCTGTGTCCCTGTAATTTGGAAAAGGAGCAAAGAAAAGGAGTCCAACATTGTAACTTAGAGGGAGAGTGAGCAGTGGAAAGGAGAGCGTCAAATGATATCTGCTGGCTTGCAGATCGACATCAGTCCTGCAAATCCTTCTATAGTTCCCAAACATCGTGTCATCCTTCAGTCAGAAGAAACACTGGTATTGTTGCTAAGTTAATCCAGTTTTGAAGCTAACTTGGTATTTTCCTCCTCTGAAGAGGCTGCTAATGAAGGTACTCACTGTGCTGGTGCTTGCCAGGCAGTACCAGGTTGGTTGCAGTGAAAGCAGGGCTGCGTGCCAGAGAGGAGGATCCGGTACCTTGTAAGATGGGGTCACCAGTGCTTGCATGCACCTGCACTCCCAGCTGCAGAGAAGTATGTAGGCAATCCAGGAGAGTAAATTAATGAGCTTTGCTTAACAAACTGCCCCAAGTGAATTCCTGAGGCAATTTATGTGTTAGGTATATAGCAGTAAGGATGTAAAAATTCAGATGAGCTCTTTATAAAGCGATAAAATAGCAGGGGATTTGTAACAAAGAAGAAATATGACTTGCTAATTAGATAGGAAATTAATAACTGAGCTAAAGGCAGAGTTCAGACAATGAGCTGAAATATGCTTTCAGAAGGATTTTTCTAGTAAGGCTAATTGCAACAATAGCTGTTCAATAACATAATCCTCAAGCAGCTTCTGGTCCCATGCACCTAAGCTTAACTAAAAGAATTTACAGTCCTGTAACAGACTTCCATTTTTTTAGCCAGAAAACTTCCAATATTTGTTTTAGTGCTGCTCCTGGACTTTGATCTGATCTCTCAGCCCTGGCCACTGCTTACTGCAGGCAGACTCTTACAATCAGCCCTGGTGTAAACTTACTTTCAGCAAGATGAATTAGCCTAATGACCAAAACCAGTTCTTGTCCTGAATCTTTCATTCGTGCTCAGCCAGTGGTGGTTTATTTTCAATTACCTGTGTAGACAAAGGACTTGAGAGCTTCTCTGCAGTGTCAGAGATAGCACGGAGGTGGCCAAAAAGGCAACTAACAGCTCACATGTTCTGAACAGGTGTGTGTTTAAATACAAAAAAGATGTTAATCTGACACTTTCCATGATCTCAAAGTGAGTTGCTACAATAACCAGTTGCAACCAAGCCACGTGGGAGGAAAGTCTCATCTCTTCTTTTTCTCAGCAGTTTCTTCTTTACCCATTGAAAAGTAAATCAACGAGCTCTGGGAAGTGAGTTGTCTATGCCCAGTTCCTCTGGGGCTGGTGCTCCTACATCCAGGTACTTTGCAGCTGAGATGCCTGGCCATCACATGAGCTGAGGGGAAATGATGAAAAGAGAGAGGGTCATGAAAACTGAACTCTCCTGCCTATTTGGAAGTGTTTCTCTCCTCCCAGGTCACGCACGTAGGGATGAAATCCAGGCATCTTTGGCACATATACAAATCCTCAGTCACCAGGTTGTCAGTGAGTATGTTCAGCCATGATGCGTAGAGAATGGAAAGGAGGAGGAAAAAAGCAGCTCTCCTTGTCCTTCTGACCACTTGGCAACTCACATTTCTGTGTGACATTGTCTTTCATCTGCCAGCAGCAAGTGCAGGAGCTCTCTGGTAGCCCTGAGTCTCTGGGAAGCCTGGCTAGGCTGGCTCTGGAGGACGTGCATTGTTGTCAGGATATCTCACCCCAGAACCAAAGCTCTCAGGATTATTTTCCTCCCTTGCATCTCTTTTACCATGGGAAGAATAGAATTGTTTACAAACTCAGGACATTATTGTGAGTAAAAGGTTAAGGGTTGCCCCAGAAATTTTAGCCTCATCCAAGGAGTCTGACAGCACAGAAAGAGACATCATATTCATGCTGGTTTTGTTCTAATTGAGGACATGTCAGACCTCTGCCTGACCAACACTCCTTTTTTATCTGGGGTGTGTGTAAACAGTGACTTTCCAGTGTTCCTACCGCAAGCTAATGACAAAAAGGAAATGATGGTCCCATTTGTTTTCTATTCACTGTTACACATCCCCTCCAGACTCTCACTTTCCTCTTCTGAAAACACCTTCTCCGGCTATAAGTGACAGGAATCAGCAGAAATCCCTTCATACTTGAGCCAGCAGCCAGGCAGCACACCCCTATAGAGCTCTGCTCCCCTGCCTCACCTTTCATCGCTTCAGCTGTTGTTGCCCTCTGTCTAGCCAACCAGTTCTTACTGTTTTATCATTGCCTTGCACAGTCTCCACTTTGCTCCTGGAGTGATCAGTAACAATGATGGGTTTTGTCAGCACCATTGATTTTATTGGTGTATCAAGGATATTGAACACTTCCCTTGGAGCTCCCAGCCCCTGCATTACTGTGATCCAGGAGCATCACAGCTTTCTTTTACAAAAGAAAGTAGTCTTTCATGGTCACAAAGAAAAGCTTGAACACCAGGTTCTAGTGCACTCTGTAAGGTCATAAAGGTGAGGGAAGAGGGACCACTAAAATGTGTTTCTAAAAATCATGGAAAATATTGCAATTGTCATTTTGGTGTTTACAGCGTGGCTTTGGGATTTGGGGTTGGCAGTGCTGTGAACGTTACACACAAGTACTGCAGCCAGCAGTTCTTAGCATGGGGTCAGATTGTCAGCAGCCTCCACAGAAACATCGTCAGGAGGAGACAGCAGAAAACTCTGACAAGAGCCTCTTACAAGGGATTTAGCATCCTTGAGGGAGAGTGTTTGGACTCTGCAAACCAGCAGCAACAGACGGTACCCAGTGCTATGAGCGTGTGGACTCTCAAGTGAATGGTGCTGACTGCCTCTCCAGGGGCTGCACTGCCTTCAGCCAAAACCTTTGCCTGCTTGGCTTGGACGTTGGTGACTTCTGACACTGCAGTTCAAACCTGGCTGATGCCCTGAACAGTCCATACAGCAGCTTCCCACTGCTTGTCCAGAACCTGCTTGAGTTGCCCTGCTCCAGATTCAGATGAGGTACCTCACCTAGCAGTGATCCAGCTCTGCTAGCTTCCCTGCCACATCCGCATTGCTCATCAAACCTGGCTCCCATTCCACACTGTGTGAGTAGTCGATAGAACAAACTGACAGGAACATCAGCCATTAACCTATTCAGAGGAAGAAAAATAGATGAAATTATTGTTTTCTTGGAACTGCTATTTCAGGATGTCTTGTGGCCTTTTCATTCAACAAGCTTAACAAAGAACGCTTATGTCGTACAGGAAATCTGGTTAGTCTCCATGAGAAGACTTCTCAATTGTTAATCTCATTTCTGCCAGAGACTAAAATCTGGCTACCATGATTATTGTCAGTCTGTTGATCTAATATTCATAATCATATCCGTAATTACATAGCCAATCCCTTTTTAACTGGCAATAGAATCTCTGAAAAATACATCTGGTTAGGGTAGTAAATCCACTTGCTCTAGAGATTCTTGCTTCTAGTTTGTCTTGCTTATGATATCAAACAATTCACTTTCAGTGAAGTCCATACAAGCCATAATTGTCAGTGATGCCATTCATGGTACAAATGCATCGTTTGTCCACCATTTATTTGGATACTGTTTATCCTATTGTGATATAACCGATAACCCAGTCACGAGGTGAAAGACAGATCAGCTGTTCCAAATCCCTTGGCAAGACACAGACTGCAGTTAGTTGATAAAAAGAGAGACAGTCTCCTTACAAAGCCATGATTCATATTAGATTATTTTTAAATTTCCTTATATGTTAAAGCTAGCATATTAATAGTTTGGGATCTAGCATAAGTGAAAAAGACCATGGTTATACATGCTACAGGTTTTTCTGGCTAAAGAACAGATTTTTAATATTGTTTTACCTAGGTATCATAATTACTTACAGTAACATGGCTGCTCCTCCTTTGTCTGGGTATGGTTCATACTAGTACAGGGCAGTTTGTAGTTACTATAGAGATAAAGGATGTAAATCTAGATTCTCAAATGGGTAAATACCAAGTTGGGCTTCAGACACCCACTGAACTCCTCTAGAATCACATGACTCTGAATTCTTTCTCATCACCTCTTGGAAATCATGACCTTGACTTGGGTGCGTGGGCTCCCCTGGGAAATGCAGAGAAAAAGTCAGGACCTCCAAAACAAGCTTGACAGGTGTTGTGCTGTGTTTAAGACATGCTGTGTACTATCTGCTGTAGAAGAGCATGGCATCTTTAAAGAACAGACCAGAATAAGAAAAGGAGAAGTTTTCACTTTCCATGATCACAGCTGGTTCCTGAGACTTAATGGCTTTCTGGGAACACACCCCTGCTGTCTAGGTTTCAGAGGAGTGTCCTGCTTCTCTGTTGTGAAATCAGTTTGTAAATAATATGGTTTGCATTTACCCAAGCCCTGCCATGGGGATTTTGCCTTTGTTGGGATGCTCACTTCCAAGGACTCAGGTGTTGCTCCAGAGGAACAATGCTTATGTTAGGAAAACAAGGCAAATAGTGTCTCATCAACAAGAAGTAATGAAGAGAGAAATGCATGTTATTTGTCACCCATATTGTAAAGAAAACCATTTCATCTCTATACGAAGTCCCACATTCAGAGCAGAGTGGAGATGGAGTAACAGTGGAAATCAAAAACAATGGGAGAGGGCTCTTGTCTAGCTTCCAGGGA
>NW_009258767.1:764498-776407 GCF_000687185.1 Egretta garzetta | reverse complement strand
AGAGTGATAGTTCCTATTTAATTGCTGTAACACCAACTTGGAAGTGCTTCTAATTTACAAAGTAGTAACTACGCTCCAGTCTGAAAAGCCAAAAGCCTGCATTTATTAGGAAAATGCCCTGAAGTCCTTACTGCTATTCTGAAACTTCAAAGCTTAAATTGGACAGAAGAATCAAGTATGAAACAGGTTGACAGTGCCACTAAGGAACAAAGAGCAAATTTGGTAGGTTCCCCTTGACCTGGCCCCATAGAAGCCAGCCAGGCAGAGCTGCTGCATGGCCAGGGCCAACTCCAACCAGCTGGGCAGGGACTCTTCAGTCTAGCCACGGCCCCACAGGCTGGCTGCAAGACAGGAGGATGAAGGGGTATCTTGAGGGGTACTTAGGAGTTGTGTATAAAGAAAATAACACCATCCTTTGAAAGCTCCATTTATGACAATTCCTTTGTGCACTTTTGCATCACATGAGAACCTGAAGTGATGTTTGGAGAGTTGGAACTGAGGGACCACACAGGCAACGTGAGGAGAGATTTGCATGTTCAAAGGGCACTTCCCAAGAAAAATCCACAGATGTTATGTAAATAGCTGCACTCAGGGCCGTTAATAATTGTTTTCAGGGAGTTTACACAGCCACAGGCAATACAGTTGCCCAGAATAACTATAATATAGTACTAACAAAGGGTTTCCAACAACCACCTAAATGCAGAAAAGGGGGGAAGAACTCTGGGACTGTGTAACATAAACTGTGCAGTGTTCCCAACTGTTGGAGGCTGAACTGAATTTATTTTATTGCAACAGTGCTGTATTCAGTCTCAATTAAATGTGCTCAAGAAATCAATTTTCAAATGTTATTCATACTGTATGACCAATTCTTCATTTACAAAAGGAGCATCCTCAGCTAAAAAGACCACAAAGAGAGCAATTCTTGTTTGATGGGGAAGTCCCAAAAAAGCAGGCTTCAGCAGAAGGAAAGGACGTGGGAAGCAGAAAGTCCCTGCCCTGTACCCGGAGCCACTCATGGCCAGGGTGAGACATTGCCAGCGGTATGTGCCCAAACATTTGGCTAATTGTCCGTTTCAATGTCTTTAGGATCTAGGTTTCCAATGCTCTGTTCAGAAGAATACTCCACAGGCTCATCTCTAGGCAGCTTTTTTTGTGCAGTTAGGAATATGTTCTGCTTCTTTCTCGTTTACATACTACCTTTCCCTTCTTAGTGGTTATATTCTTCAAGTGTTAGTAAACTATTATTTTGTTCTTCTCAAACCTTGCCATGTGTATACCCAGACATACATTTAGATACTGGTTTGGTTTTCTTCTATTTATTATTGGGTTTGCAATATTACATATTTCTTCCTTGGTGATTTGTATTATCACATCCAATTGTTTAGTCTCTCACTTTATTACGTATCTAGGATAGAGCCAAACTGGCCTATATTTTATAAGTGTCTCACTTATTTTTCTCTGCAGCTGTGACCTTTCTGTGTAGGGAGACAGTTCACTTAGATTGTATGACCACTGCGTAGATGTGCACTGTCAATAAGAGCAACAGCAAACAATAAACAAGTAACAGTGGGGAAAAACATGATAACCTAGAGCAAAAAGTGCATCTTTCCATGAAAACAAAAGCACAGATACACATGAAGATCTCTGCTGGTAATCTCTACTTGAGAATCACTGAAATGAGAATGAGAGTCTAAAAACGTTAAACTGTTTAATGAATTTTACTTCTAACCAGACCTCCAGGAAATTTGTTAAATACAACTTAAATCTGACACTCAACACCAGACATTTTTCGAAATTGCAAATGCTTTTCTTCTCTGAATCCTGCTGATACACAGTAAACACCATGTTATCTCAGAAGCTGATCACAGGGAAGCACAGGTGGATGGAGCACATACACTCACAAAGACAGATATTGATAATAAAAGTACAATCAGTCATGGGAATATGTTAATTTCTCTAAATTAAATTATGCTCTCAGATCCAAAGATAGATACAGCCCTGTGTAATTATTGCCAATGGTGCACTGTGTTTAACATAACATTTTAGCTGGAATTCTTTTAGTTTTGCAAAGGACCATGGTTTCTCTGAGTGGGCATCTGCTTTTTTCATTCTCAGGCTGGGGGGGTTTGGTTTACCATGAGCTAAAGAGCTCTCCCTTCTTCAGCTGACAGCAGAATATGTTGACATTGTTGTAACTACTATTCCCATTTTATATTTAATTAACTGGAACGATTCCATGAGGTTCCTGAAGCCATGGTTGTGCCACGCAATCACATTTCATGTATAAATGTGCGGGCTGGATCATTATTTGGATATGAGACTGCTGCTGCTGCAAGTCGTCTTCAGGTGTTAAGAGCAACGAAAGCAGGATAATGGACTAGAGAATTCTGCATCTTGCTGTTGATTCACATGTAGCCAGTGTCAGATAGGTCACTTCAGACTCAGCTTGGGGGTACTCTCATAGGTTACATCAATTTTTTCCGCAGATTGAGAAACGTGTTCTGCAAAAAGTAATGTCTCTTCTACCTCTAACTTGTATAATTCTATATATCTTTGATTGAAGCCTTTCTCTTGTGTTAGAGGGGATACAGACAAACCCTACCAAATGCTCACAGCACAGACAGTTGCAGTCCTTGCACTGATGCAGTACAATACTTTCGACACAAAAAACTATGCATCAGCCTGTTGCCAAAGCACTACATGGCATTACATTCTCTTCATGTTGCCATTCAAGAAATCACTAATAGAACAGGTGATTTTGCATGTTTCAAATGCAGTTAAGAGTAAATAGCATAGCTTCTAAAACAGAAGATTATGAAAGAGGTGACACCCAAAACGTCATAGTATGACCCCAGTGCAGTTCAATGTTACTGAAAAACAGTATAATCCTACAAATCAAACTCATATGGTCTCTAAACACTTCACACTAGAATATGAAGTATATTATCCTGATAGATGTATAATTTGAGTAATACAGTATGAAGGAAACCGCTGTGAATGAAGGAGACTGATGTAGAGAGCTATTTTTACAGCAGGGAATATGGACAATTTCACTAACTATAAACCTATATCTGAAAACCTCTGCCAAGGCTGACTTTGTATGGGATTGGGGGGGAAGAATCTGTATCAGGGAGGGACAAAGTTTTTTCAACAGACTTCCTTGGAGAAGATAAAATACAGCTTCAGAGCCACAGCACCAGCATGGCTCCTGTGCTTTTTCCAGAGGAGGCATCTCAAAACGCTCCTGAATTCATCACCCTGCCCATTATTAGAAAAGTCCATACGAAGCAATACCCAAAGCAAACAGGAATTCATGCATATCTCATTTCTCACTTTGCACACCAGTACCACACTCATTTCACTGAATTCAGGGCCTTCTCCGGCTGTTTTGGATAGACAAGATTTCTGCACAGCCTCCATAGTAAGTGCTGACACTTCCACAATGGGGCTTTGGTTCTTATTTTCAAAGTTATCTTTCCATAAGAGCATCTTTTGTGTGAATGAGCAAAGTAGAACTAGAAAAAACAGTCCCTCAGCAGCTGAAGAAATCATCTGTAGAAACTGCTGCTTGCAAGTGAGGATGACTGATTTCACTAACTCAACAGATTCAATTTGCATTATTAACAGTAAACATAATTACATAGGTATGTCAACCATACCTCCAGATAGTGCTGCAATTACAAGCTGATTGAACAGACTATGCATCATGAAACCGAAGCCACAATTATTCAATAGAGGATGTGAACACGGTGAGACGCTTGTGCAGTATTAGATTACAGTGCTGCAGGAAATGACAGAGAGGAGTGATTACATTATAGCCAACAGATTAATGCAGAACCAGTACTTCAGTGAGGAGCAATTAAAACCAACATATCTTCGTCTCAATTCCAGTGGCAAGGTGGTGGGCTAGTGACTCCCAGGTTATTAGGGATATTAAGATTTTTCTGCTTATTTTTCTGATGTCTCAATGACTTCCCATTCTCCTACACTGATAATAGCTCTCTCCCTTCTCTCTACTTTCTGCTTCCCTTTAATACTCCAGTGCATTCACTCCACTTATGCTATTCATTTTTGGATTCAGCCTTTCTTTCTATCTGCTGCAGTGGGTTGCAGGACCGTCCCGAAGTGCTTTCTGACTTCAAGTCTCTCCTCAAAACTCCTGTCTTTAACAAACCCTTTGCTGGTGCATCTGCACTGATGTGCTTTGCCCTCTGGCCTCCCTCCTGCACTGCACTGTGAGGAGAAGCCTGGTGGAGCAGGCACGGTGCCTTTCTTGGGTTTTGCAAAGCATGAGCACTTGCAGCACGAGGTAAGTAATTATAACAACTCTGCCCTTTCATGAGGAGAAACATACAAATAATTAGCAGTTAATAATTCAATGAAGCACACAGGCTTGGCAAACATCTATTACTGTCTGAGGATTTCAGGCTCACAGACTAAGTAGCAGTCAGTATAATATTTAGAAAGCATTCATATGTGTCTTTAGAAATACTACTTTCTGTAAAATGAGAGGAAAAGCCTATTTCTTGTTTTCCTCTTTCCATGAAAATTACTTCAGTGTCTCTTCATCAATTGACTGAGTCCTGCAAAGTGGCTCTGGAGCAAACTCAATTTATGTGAATGCTGATGTAATTAATGATGAAGTATTCAGTTTGTTTAAACCATCCTAGACTATTAGTATATTAATAGGTCAACTCTGAGGACCGCTGAGTGATGGCATCTTTTCAATATCAGCAACTATTAATCGGCCAGGCAAAGAACTCTGTATTCCATTTAGATGGTATCTCCATATTTCATCACCTCTTTTTCTCTTTTCCCCAAATTTAGCAATTTTCTCATCAGGCAGCCTTTTGTATCAGCTTTCATAAAGCTACCAAAAGCCCTACAAAATATAGATTGGCTAATATGTCAGACCTTATGAACAAATCAACTGATTATTACATTTGCCACGCAACAAAAAGTCACCATAGCAACATCGTTCTTTGCTCACTGCTGAAGTACCACAGGATCTTTTCTTAGAGAAACAGGAGAACTGATAAGCTACGCTACCTAGTATTTTGCCAACCACTGTTTCAAAAACAGGGAGAAAGGCATTTTCTTCTTACTTTCAGTTGGGTTTAGGATGCCACTTTGCTCTCGTGCTGCTGTCGCTCATTGGAACCCTTTGGGCCAAACTTTGCCATCAGTTATGGGAATGTATTTGCCACCAGGTGAATGAGGTGAATCTGAAACTGCTAAGGGAGAAGTAATTTCACTTCAGCTGTTGGATGAGACTGAGATGAGATTCAGACTGAGACAGCCTCCTTCACCTACCTACCTGCCTACAAGACTATGAGGTTTAACTTAGAGGAATTGTGTGTTGCTTTGAGACTTTCAGATGAGACCATATGAAGACACAGCATATTACAAGCATAACTTTTAATGTAATAACTCATTCTGCAGCATTCTGAAAATATGTGTGAGTCAGACTTCAAGGTGTCAGACTTTGCCTCAGAGCTGAAAGATTCCCAAGAATTTTATTATCAAAATTTTTGAAAGCTTCCATCCACTTAGGATGTTTTGAATTTCGCTTGTCCAGTTCCAAGTAATTCCTGCTCCAAGAAGTCTGCTTTTCAGTGATACTTGGACTTCACAACACCAACTCGTATCAGTGGGAGTTGTTGCATGGAAGAATAAGTACTTGAAGACAAAGTGATGCAGATGAGTCAGTAGCTGGAAACTCGGGTGAGCTATCCAAACGAATAGACATTGCAGAAAAATAGGTTTAAACATATCAGTTGTGGAACTAATCAGCCCTCAACACAGCCAGCAGGGAAATGGGATGGGACAGATATTTTACAACATGCCAGCACACTTCAACTCCTAGAACAGAAAGGGGAAGTAAAAATTATGGCATCCTGTTTACACTGCAGTTGAGTGCCGTGTAATTAATCCAGCTCCTGAGAGTGAACATTTGCTGTACTGCTCAGCTGTCCCCTTAATAATTATTAATCTAAGCAAGAAACATATATTTATTATTTCCTTATGATTCTTGCTATTCAGCAGTTGATCATTTTTCCTTATTTCCTGATCTCCCTCTCTCAAATGTACACATTTAAGTGGAAAACCTTCCTCCAGCTGTAACGATATCTTAGAATGAACTGTGCCCTTTGCAGATGGAAATTGTTTCCTCTGCTCCATTCAACTTGGCATCATTTGTCCTTCAAATAAATCTTTGATGTATTAAATTTGGTCCTTCTGCCTACAGGACCAAATCCAGCTTTGCTCAGCTTTATTTAAAGTTGTTGTTAATCTAGAAAATGAACAAACTAGTAATTTCCTCCCAAAGCTAATCAGGAATATCTGCTTAGACAGTTTTCTTTGGAAAGCATTGTTGGGTTTTGGTTTTTTTCCACAAAAATAAGACTATAGAAAGGGTTTGTTACAATTAATTTCTTTACTCAAGAAAAGCTTGGGGAAAAACGTCAACATTGTCAGCTCATTCTACTTGCTTTTTTAAATAAAAAGGGGTTTGTTAATGCCTTTCTGTTTACAAATTTTAGCTAACATATTTCAAAAGTTTAAAAAATGTCAAAATTAAATAAATGCTTAAGAATTTTTCTAAATTTTCATTCTACTTTTCTAATTTATTCTTTATCATCACTTTTACTGGAAGCAAGCAATAATCTGAAACTTCTCGTATTTGAAACACGTAAGTAACCTGGAAATGTACATTGTTAACTCAGTCCTTAGACTTCATGACAGGAAATAGATTTCCTCTGACTAATAAAAAGTAGGTTTTCTAAAAGCGATTTAAAACGTTTTAATAAAGAGGAATTTTTGCTTAGCTAGTAACCTCTTAATCTAAAAGAATGAGACAGATTAAAGCCAGGTGAATCTTTTCTAAGGGAATGATGTCTTTGTATATACCAAATAATTCAAATTAAATGGGTTTTAGGTAAGAGCCATTGATGTAGCTAGGGCTGGAGCTAACAGGCTTCCCCTCCTTTTTGAAAATGAACTGGTGTGAGTGTACAATACAGACTTCAGGAAAAGAATGGAGGTGAAGGTGACATTCCTGTTTTTAAAATCATCATATTTGAGACTTGGTGATGGGATAAGGAGGAAGCAATCATGCTGTCTGACATAAGGCACTTATTTGAGCAACTTGAAGCCATGTCCCTAAGTTCCCTGGACGGGCAATGTAAAGGAAAAGACTCTTCCAGAAAGTGATGAGCCTTGTTCTGAATTGGGCAAGAAACTTCTCTTAGCTGATCCTGTGGGGAGCCCACAAGGGGTAAGTACCCTGCTAATAATGACCCTTCGCATAGTCACATGCCAGTTAGTAGGTGGTGGGAATACCTTTCATTGCTAAAATGTCTAAACAACTTGTAAGCAGCACAGAAACTTAATGGTTAACTGAGTACTTAGACACATGTACACTTAAATATTTTACAAATAGTCCTTAATAACCTGCAGTTTTATTCACTGAATGAACAGATGCAAGTTCATAACCCACTTTGAAAAGAGGGAGTCTGAATTGCAACCTTTGAAAACGTAACCCACTGCATATAGCTACAGTAGCAAGATGAATCTTCTTATCTGTAGGTTTGTTTATTTAAATTTATGGAAACACAAAAAGCTCTAGGCACCTAGACATATATTAAGAAAGACAAATTAACATCAACAACAGGAGCAATCCTAGTAATTTCCTCTATGTGCAAAAGGAAAATAAACCTCTTTGCTATGTACTAATCCCAAACCCAATATTCCCCCAGCCCTCAGCTGCCCTCTTCCTCCTCAAAACCCTGGGAACAGAGATGGGGGCTTTAGAATATGCCTAAAAGATAAGCAGTAAGCTTACTTCAGAATAAAGAAGAGGGAGTGGAAAGCACTAAGAAAAACAAAGTGCAAAAAAGCCCACCCTCCCTGAACAACTCTTAATATTTTTTTGATATGAAGAGAGGCTTTTTGATGCCCCCAAGGCTATGCTCATCTTTAGTAAACAAGGACTGTGTGTTCTTTCCTGTTACCCCTGCCCGCTCGCTCTTTCGTTTTTTTCTAGTGAAGGTAACGCAAAAAATTAGAGGCACTCGGATCATTACAAATATTTATTGTTCAAACTTCCTGATTTGACATTATCCGTACTCTGCAGCCAAATCAAAAATCTAGAAGTGGAAAGTTAAGAGAAGCAGCCAGGCTACAGAACTGCATTTCTACTGCACTTATAGTTAGCTGGCATTACTAACCCCAAGAGTGGAATGCCATAAACCAGAGCACCCCAAATCAGGAAGCTGCTTCAAAACCAGCATTTCCCTCTGTGATTCCTGTTTTCTGGCACAGCTGTTCCACAGCATGTACTTAAGTGAGCTGGGAGACAGTCTTGAAAATGTCCTTTTACTCTTGCTCCCATATATAATTTCCTAATATTTATAAAGGCTACAAAACCAGATATGCTGTCACAGATGTGTCTTGTGAGCTCACAAATGCAAAGCTGAGCTTATAGATCCACCCTACACCCTTACCATTTCGGTCAGCTTATGAAATAATTCTCCCACTTCAAATGACTGCAAAGCTACAAGCCACTAAAATCAGGGTTTTATAAGAAAAAAAGTGATGAGAAATCTGAATCTGAACCAGCATTACCTATTACAGGTATAATTCTAAAAAGTATGGGTATGCCTGAAGAAAGGAAAAACTGCATATATTTGAGGGAGAGGATGCTCTAGCATCTGTACACTGTAAGTTTAAAAGAAATACAGATGCATCCCGTAAGACAGTAAATTCCATAAAGTCAGTGTTATTAAAGAACATCTGTTTTCATTTCATTTCATTCCAAGTGTCCTTAAAAGTTACAGAACAGCTGATACCATCATAAAAATGCAGCTAATTCATAAAAGAAAAAAATAATAGAAAAGTCAGATTAAATCCACAGTGCAAATCAGCAACCCTTGTGAACAAATGGAACTGAACCGAAGTAAATGATCAAAACCTCACACCTTTCTACACAGCCCAGCCAGTTACTTTAATATTTAATAAATAAAGTTCCCTATTCAGACATGAATTCTAGAGAAGGTGTGAAAGAAAAAAACAACATCAAAAAGCAAAGAGCAAAACATACTCCACATCCTACTGACTGCTCAAAAGTGAAGGCCCTTTTCATGAAAGCTCTGATCTTTACGCTGAAAACAGTGACAAATGTAAATATAATCTATATGCTGCTTCACAGGGTGAAAGCAGTATATGAGTATTTTTAGACCATACCCTCATTTGATTATAGCCTTTCTGCTGACAGTGACACTCACAAAGGACCCCGTCCTTCCATACCGACTCCCCACACAACCCCACAGTATCTTGTCAGAGTTTTCAGCCCAGAGAAGAGAAAGTCTCTGAAGACCCCTTAAGTTCATCATAGAATCACTTTGGTTGGAAAAGATCTCTGAGATCATTGAGTCCAACCTTTAACCTAACCCTGACATCCCACCACAAAACCATGTCCCTAAGCACCTCATCTATCCTTCTTTTAAATACCTCCAGGGATGAGGACTCTACCCTGGGCAGCCCATTCCAGAGCCTGACAACCCTTTCGGTGAAGAAGTTTTTCCTAATGTCTAGCCTAAACCTGCCCTGGCTCAGCTTCAAACCATTCCCCCTCGTCCTATCATCTGTTACCAGGGAGAAGAGGCCAACCCCCACCTCCCTACAGCCTCCTTTCAGGTAGCTGTAGAGGGCGATCAGGTCTCCCTTCAGCCTCCTCTTCTCCAGACTAAATAACCCCAGTTCCTTCAGCCGCTCCTCGTATGACTTGTGTTCCAGACCCCTCACCAGCTTGGTTGCTCTCCTCTGGACATGTTCCGGCAATGCAACATCTTTCTTGTAGTGAGGGGCCCAAAACTGAACATCGTATTCGAGGTGCGGCCTCACCAGCACCGAGTACAGGGGCACAATCACTTCCCTACTCCTGCTGGTCACACTATTCCTGATACAGGCCAGGATGCCATTGGCCTTCTTGGCCACCTGGGCACACTGCAGGCTCATATTCAGCCGGCTGTCAACCAGTACCCCCAAGGTCTTTTTCCACCAGGCAGCTTTCCAGCCACTCTTCCCCGAGCCTGTAGCGCTGCATGGGGTCGTTGTGACCAGTGCTCCCACAGAGGAGGCAGGCACTTTGGTGCTGCGGCGGGCAGAGAGGGAGCGGCCACTGCGGGCCCCAAACAAAGACGGGGGCCTCTGGTGCAAGGACAAAACCAGACTTGACCCAAACCAGGCATTTGGCTCTGGATTGAGCACATGCTCGTGTTCAACCTGTGCTTTACCTCTGGGAACGTCAAAAGCAGTCAATGGAAGTTTCTACTCCATTTCCCCAGGAACATTACAGAGTGGGAGAGCTCACGGTAGGTATAAATGTCATGTTTATCCGGAGGGAGGGATTTCCTGAAAAGGTTGCCAGTGCTATCTGTAAGAAAAGCAATTCTTACACAGAAAAAAATTACGCTTTTGTATCGACTAGCCGATGCAAGAGATGGAAAGAAGCACCACATCTAGGAAAAAACCCTGTAACTTTACATACAGGTCACAAAGAATATTTGCCACTCTTCCTCCTCTGCTTCTACACTCCCACACAGGTCAGCTCACAGCAAGAAGTCCTTACAGAAAGGTCACAGGATCTCTTCTTTCTTGGCAGTTAAAACTCCCAACGCTTAGATTTCATTCCTAGACATACAAAAAAACCCCCTCACTTTCTTTGATTTGTATTTCCGTTCTTTCATTACTGAGAAGCCTTTCTGGTTACTCCCTCTGCAAGTAACTTTGAAACAAGGTTGGATGCCTTCATGTATTTTCAAAACACAGATGGAAAAATGTTACAGGAAAACAAACTTTTGGAAGAAAAGCTACTGGCATTTTATGCACTGAATGAATGCCTGTTTATATTGTTGGAACGGCCAAACCACATGGCAGCTCTCACTACAGGTGGAGAACAACCAGCACCAGTAGCACCCTGGAAATACTCGCTGCAAGCAGCACCCACTATCCTAGCCCAAACATGGTCTCAGCAGAAGATCCTTCCACCAACGTTGTAAAGCATCAGCTCTGTTTTGTTCCTTTCCACACTTCAGGCTACTCTCCCGAGCTTTAAAGATGCCCTCCTCGACAGTGTTCACGTTCCTTCTTCCGCAGTACCAGGCCACGCACTGGAGGCAGTTTTCAGTGTGCTGGAAGGGTAAGTTGTGCCTGATGCGTTCTTCCTGACAGCGTATTTTAAAGAACCTCCCATGACACCCGACGGGAGCAGGACCGCTCCCCAAGCACGTGTACAGAGCAGGCAAGAGCTACAAACTCTAGCCTTTCCACGTGTGGCACAACACAACCGGAGTGTTTTGGTCTTTCCAGGAAGACCCACCACGTAGCGGTTAAGCAGTAGTGCTGAAGGGAGGTAACTTGAACTACCAGGATTGAGGCATAGTTTCCCAGCGTATTCAGAGGCTTTAATACCATTTTTATATGGATATTAACATTGCAGCAGCTAGTTGTTACGAGCTGTAATATGTACCACGAGCTTCTTGTTTTGATGTGAACTAAACCATAGGAATACCCAAGAAATATCTCACGGGGAAAGAGCTTGCTTCTGGGTTTCTGTGGTGGAGAAGGCAGTTTCACACTGTTGGAAAGGCCTTCCCCACTCCGCCATTCCAACATGCTGCCTCTGTTACGCGCAAAGCGTTAATCTGGAATTGTATTCGAAAGCTATCGCAACCAGTATCGTTGCAATGCGCCTGCCAACGGGACAGCAATCACTTTGCTCTCCAGGACAGCAGGCGAGGACTAATTTAGGCGCGGTCCGAACCCCCTGCAGGCCGGAGTCTCCGCGAGCCCGGCGGCTTTCACTTGCAGCGTTACAGGGGCAAGGGCCGCCGAGGGCCCAGCGGGGT
>NW_009258767.1:757743-763959 GCF_000687185.1 Egretta garzetta | reverse complement strand
CGTTCCTCGCTGCTGTAGGAGGAAAGCGGTTTTGTGGCGTGGGCCTGCGGGGCCCCGCCAGCCGGGGTGCGGGCATCGCCCCGGGGAGGCCGGGCTTCCCCCGCGAGCGGGTCTCTGCCCACAGCGGTGCTGGTTTGCTCTGCTGGCGGGAGGAAGGGCGGGTGAATCGGCTGATGGGGGAGCGGAGGAGAACTTTGCGTGGCACACGTTACTGAGCGGTGCTCGTTAATTTACACCAGCAAGGAATGAGCTAAAACTGCGATGTGGCAGGACAGCGCGATGCCGTGTGAGTCAAAAATGCAACCAAGGAACGTGCCCTTCCCTGCCTCACGAGTGCACGCAGCTCTTTATTCTCTGACTTGACAATTAATTAGAATATATTAGAATCATAGAATGTTTTGGGTTGGAAGGGACTCCTAGAGGTCATCTAGTCCAACCCCCCTGCAGTCAGCAGGGACACTGCTAACTAGATCAGGTTGCTCAGAGCCCCATCCAACCTGGCCTTGAATGCTTCCAGGGATGGGGCCTCCACTACCTCTCTGGGCAACCTGTTCCAGTGTTTCACCACCCTCATTGTAAAGAATTTCTTCCTTATATCTAGTCTAAACCTACCCTTGTTTAGTTTAAAACCATTACCCCTTGTCTTGTCACTGCTGGCCCTACTAAAAAGATTTTCCCTGTCTTTCCTATAGGCCCCCTTTAGGTACTGAAAGGCCGCAATCAGGTCTCCCTGATATTAGTACTTTGTTCGGCTAGGAGAAATCTAATCATGGCCTTTGTTTACGTGGAGCTGCCCATAGGTTTTGGGATTCGTTGTAGTGTACTTACCTTTGGCTGTTGTCTTCTTTTTTTTTTTTTTTTTTTTTTTTTTTTTCTTTTTACTTAGGGTCAAAGTCAGAGTGGTGGACATGGGCCTGGTGGTGGCAAGAAGGATGACAAGGTAACTAAAACCAAATGCTTTTACTTATAGGATGAACTGCAGGTGTGCGGCTATGGAGGCTGGCTGCAGTAGGCTTTATTATACATTTTTTTTTCGTTCCTTACTCGGGTCTGCATGAAATTACGCTCTTGCTGGTTTTGATGAAATGTCTTCTCTCTTCTGGGTGCACATTGGAGAAAACAGGTTGCTGTTCAAAAATAGAAAAGGGGGCTTAACTGTAAAGCAAAGCTGATGTTATTTGGCAATACCGATTTATTTTAAAAATAATAAAACTATAAATCTGTCTGGGTTAGGAAAGACTAGTTGCCTTCAGGCTGTCACTTAAGTAACTGTTTTTGGGTTGAAAATGACATCGTGCTGTCGTCTGCCTGAGGTCTGTACTTCATGCCGGGGACCCTTGGAGGCCTTTCCAGTTTCCCTTGGAGGTGGAAGTATAACGTACACGGCAAGCTGTGTTTAAGCTGGCAGCCTGAATGCCTGTTACCTATTGATTGGTAACACAACAGGAAAGTTCAGATTCAGTATTTTCCTCATACTTTCATGCGTGAGTTTCAGGCTTCGGCCTGCTATGTTCTGTATTCACTGAAAATTGGTGGAAATCTAAATTAAAGAAAGGGAGAAGAAATTTTTGAACTTTCTTAAAAAATAAGAATAATACTCTTTTTGGGTGTTATAAAGGAGACAGTTTCATAACGTCGCCATTCAGCTTAAGTTGAGCTCTCTCTCTCTCTGTGCCTAACATCTGTACTTTTTCATTGTTAATATCCTGATTATTTTTTTTTTCCCCCTGGAATTCTTTTTATGAATAAGGATAAGAAGAAAAAATATGAACCTCCGGTTCCAACCAGAGTGGGGAAAAAGAAGAAGAAAACAAAGGGACCAGATGCTGCCAGCAAACTCCCCCTGGGTAAGCTCTCTGCCTGCCCTGGCACTCCCGCGGACTGTCCGCTCCTCGAGAAGTGCAGAGCCGTCCTCTCCCCTAGATCTGGCTGTATGTAGGGTACAAATGATTACACAGAAGCCCAGATGTAATTTTATTTCTAATTGAGGTAAAAACGCAAAATAAGGTTATTGTTATGCAAGATGCAGCCTGTGAATTCCCAGGTAAGGGAGAGAAAAATTGAAATGAGGAGAAATGCAGGGAAGAAGTTATCTTTAAAAACATTTTTTTTTACCTAGAATTCCACTGGGACAAGTAAAGTAGTGCTTGCTACTCATACAGAAGTTATTGTCAGAAAATAAAGCAGAATTTCTGGTACTGAATTAGTGAATAGTTGGTACCGTGTCAAACATGGTCTAAAATACTGTGTTTCTACTTTGATTACAGTGACTCCTCACACACAGTGCAGACTGAAATTGTTGAAATTGGAGAGAATCAAAGATTACCTCTTAATGGAGGAAGAATTTATCAGAAATCAAGAACAGATGAAACCTTTGGAAGAAAAACAAGAGGTGAGGGGTTTGAGTGAACTGTTACTGCTAGAATTACAATAAGTGCTCTAAATGTAAATTACTTCATACAAAAGCAATGGAAATAAAGTGCTATGAACATGTAAATCAATACAAACATATTATATATATTACAGTTGTTCGTTAAATCTCAATTACTGTCCAGAAAACAGGATTTTTTTTCTTGTAGTTTAATGGTTTCAGTCCAAGCATGGGTTGGTACAGCTGAGGCCACAGTACTTCTCTTGTTTCTTAGTGGTCTGTCAAAAGTGCAGCTCCCAGGTACCTATCAGTAGAGGAAGAAAGAATATTCTAGCTCTGCACATCCATATAGTAGTGTCCATAGGAGAAGACTTCAGTAACAGTAGAGTTTGTTACTGGCCTATGCTTTTATGCCTTTTGGGGCAGCAAAACAACAATAGCAAGGACTCGTGTTATGTTCAGTGTCAACTGCTGAGCCGATGTTGTACAAGAATGTTTTTGCCTGTGTTCTTGAGTTGTTTCTGGGATTCTTCTTGACAACAGGAAGAAAGATCCAAGGTGGATGATCTGAGGGGAACACCGATGTCTGTGGGTACCTTGGAGGAGATCATCGATGACAACCATGCTATTGTGTCCACGTCAGTAGGATCGGAACACTACGTCAGTATTCTGTCTTTTGTGGACAAGGACCTGCTAGAGCCAGGCTGCTCCGTTTTGCTAAATCATAAGGTGAGTTGTTTTTCTAAAAAGAAGCACGAGTTCTTGTACCGTTTTTAACTGGCCTTTTTTTCTGAGAATCGCAGGATCATAGGGTTTCAGAGCTGTTGCTGTTTATTTCACACATCTTAAATAGATGGGCATTGGGTTTAGGCTCGAGCTTGGGTTAATAATGCTCCTTGCTTTCTTTGACAACTCTTAATGCTTGAATTAGGTTCATGCTGTGATAGGAGTCCTGATGGATGACACAGACCCTTTAGTTACTGTGATGAAAGTGGAGAAAGCTCCTCAAGAAACGTATGCCGACATCGGTGGCCTTGACAACCAGATTCAGGAAATCAAGGTACTCAGTTATAGTAGTTTATGCTGTTGCGTAAGCTGGCAACGTAGCTGTTGTGCTGGGGCTTGAAAGTGTCACAGCAGGACTGGCTGCTGTATGTGTCCTGTTCTTGTGTATCGTGCTAGTGCAAGATTCTTCAGTTGGTTTTGCTGGGCGGACTCGTGGACCTAAATCTTTAAGTGGGTAGCGTACCCGTTCACAAACTGCACACACAGAAACCTTTCACAGTTGCTGTGGATCTGTAGAGCCCTGAGCTCATACAATCTGTGCAATAACTTACTATATTGCAACACGTACAGTTATTCATTGGTGCAAGATGAGAGTTAAACTGTAAAAAGTACAGAGGTTGGTTTGAGTGTCTGATGCTGTGCAATCAGGATTTGGTGGGTGGGGGTTTTTTTGGCTTGTTTTGGTTTTGCATTTCTTTGTTGTTTGGTTGGGGTTTATGTTTGTTTTTTGTTTGGTTGGTTTTTTTCCCCTACTAGCAGAGCTCTGTCTGAACCCTGGTAAAACTCAAACTTTTTGCTTTGGGTAGGCTTCCAAAATCATAAATGCTCTTAAAATACTGATCTGTAGTATTGGGTAACTCATGGTGGAAGGCATCCTTTCATAAAGGGTCCTCCATGAGTGTTTGGGAGTCAGGAACTGCCGGGTTCTAACCTCAGAACGATGCATTTAGGTTGGAGGATGGGGAACACTTCCTGCTGCTCTTCCACATGAAGATCTGTTCAGATAGAGTAGCTGTCTGCCTTCGAATTGGAGGCAGCAGAGACATGTAGTTTTCAAGGTCCGTCTTGAAATTAGTGAAGTTCCTTTTGCTTTCAGTACTTTTATTAACGTCATTCTCAAGATCCCCGCAGAACTTCTGTGGAGAGCACTCACTCTTTATAAAAACTCAGGTTTGGTTTTCTTCTGCTGCAGGAGTCTGTGGAGCTTCCTCTCACCCACCCTGAATATTATGAAGAGATGGGTATAAAGCCACCCAAAGGAGTCATTCTGTATGGCCCACCTGGCACAGGTATCTTACAGTACAGTGACAACTGCCCTGAGCTAACCCAAGTGAAATTACGCTTGCTTAGTATTAAAGCCTTGCCAAGGCTGCCACAAATGTCATATGAGTTTTGTTAAAGCACCTTTTTTTTTTTTTTTTTTTTTTTTTTTTTTTAAAAAATAGGTAAGACTTTACTAGCCAAAGCAGTGGCGAACCAGACGTCAGCAACCTTCCTGAGAGTGGTTGGTTCAGAACTTATACAGAAATACTTGGGTGATGGCCCAAAGCTCGTGCGCGAACTGTTCCGTGTGGCTGAAGAGCACGCTCCGTCGATCGTCTTCATTGATGAAATCGATGCCATTGGTACAAAGAGGTACAGTATTCTGGCTCCCGCTTCACTCACAGGTGTTGCCAGGGACAATCAAAGGTTTGCTAGAAACACTTCTTCTGCAACCGTATTGATACTCAGTTTCTTAGCTCTGCTGCCATTTTCATAATACACTTCTTGATGTACACATTTTTAACAAGTAAAACCTCAAATAACTTCTCTGAAACTAAAATACATCATAACCTTTTCATATTAAATAGACTTAACCCCTCTGTTCTCTTGCTACCTGGTAGCGTCTCTGTGATGGAGTGTCTTGAACAGAAAGAGACGCTGTGTATAAGTGCATGTGGGATCTTCCAAGTGCAAATGCAAATACACAGTCACTGGCTTGACTGAGTCAACAGCAAAGCAGTGTACTTACTGGAGAATATATCCATTTATTGTGGCTAAATACTTATGTTCTTAGAATATTACGCAGCAAGTTACAGAGTGTGATGTCATGGAGAAGCATCGCTTGTCCCATGCTAAAGTATTGTTAAGCCCATATCCAAGTTGTATTACTTGGATAATTCTGTAGGCTGGTTGGAACTGTCTGACAGAGTCTTCAAGGTAGTTGGGTGTGTTTTAAATAAATAAAGAGGTGCTCGTACGTATTCCTACACAGCTACTAGCCTGAAGCTCCAGTGTAAGGCAGCTTCTGCCCCGTGTATCTCAGCATCTATAGAAAGGATTGGGCTGATGGTGAAGCACCTAACACGCGGAGTTCTTCGTAAATGCTTCAGACTCTTCCTAAATATGGGTGAGCTGTTCTGCTTGCAGATTACCCAGCCTGGTATTAGCAAAATGAAATGGCCAAGCTACAAAGCAGAGAAATACCGCTGCCAGTACCTGTGTTTCAGCAAGAGCAGAGTTAAACCGGGATCCACGTGAGTGAGGCTGAAGGGTGTGCAGTTGTAACTGCATGCGTAAGGAAAAGTTCTGAAATGGGAAAATGAGTGACAGGCTGTATTCTCTATGAAGGGGATGCAAATGCTTTGAAGAATTAGGGTTTTTTTTCATTTTTATGTTTATTTGTTAATTTTGTTAGGGGCAAAAAGAGATTTCCAAATACACCACAAACATGGAAAAAGGACAGATTTCCTTTACGTGATTGCTGTTACTTCCTCCGGCTACAAGAATGTCTCCTACAGTGTCTTTACTTACCTGGATCTAACAGTGCGATTCTGAAAACCTGCTTTTCGTTTTCTATGGGTTCTAACATTAAATTAAAATCGGTTCTGTGTGTTTAAAAAAAAACCAAACAAAAACCACCACTACACTATTTTGTTTATATGTTTGTGGCAGTTATGTGAAGTATGTTCTTAAATTTGCATAGTGCTTTTCTGACTATATTGTTCCCTTAAAGGTATGACTCAAATTCAGGTGGAGAGAGAGAGATCCAGAGGACAATGCTGGAGCTGCTGAAACAG
>NW_009258767.1:756364-757717 GCF_000687185.1 Egretta garzetta | reverse complement strand
ATCATGGCTACAAACAGAATAGAAACACTGGACCCAGCCTTAATTAGGCCAGGTAAGAGACTTCCCGCTGTCTATGCTTAAGTCACTTTTCATGTGAAAGGACCTGTCATAACCTGTCAAACATGGCTGGTAAAAAGAACCCAAGTTATGGTTTGTCTTTATTCACCATCTCATCCGTGTTGGTGTGGCCGTTAAACTCAGAACCCATTCAGAAGTTTCCAAATGGGAGAGAAGAAATGTGTTAATTCCTCTAAGGTATACATAAACAATTTGAATATTCTTCCTTTGTATCAAGATGGCACAGCTGTTTTCAGTAACGGTGAAGGCAAGCTGTTGTGTGGCAGCAGCAGCAGCATTTCACTAACATCTTCAGCAGCTGGGGAAGGTAGGGCAGCCCCGCTTCCGTGTCACAGGTGAGAACTGAAGCCTTAACCATGAGAGCCTGGATTTTGATGCAGGGAAAGCAGTCTGCTTCCTTACCGACCTGGCACGCTGTGGTCATTTGGGGGGTGAAGGAGGGAGGAGTAATACCTTATTTTGACACACGTATTACAGGTGGAGCTGAGAGCTTGAACGGGCACAAGTAGTGTTTTTAAATCGCCACTAAAAGCATACCGAAACATTACGCGTCTGCGGGGTCTGTTAAATCGGAAGGTAGAAAGCAACACGGAGATCAAGAGAGTAAGCCAAGCCTCCTGTTAGTGTCCTCGAGTAAACCCTAAGCATCAAAGAGGTTGTAAAGATAGTCCTCCTGAAGTAACAGAGGTGAGAGAGAGAGCAAAGGTAATTTAAGATTTGTCAAAGAACAACTCTGAATGGTCACTGGACTGCATGGACCCAAGGAGTTTAGAAAAAATCTCCACAGTATGAAGTTGCTGAGGTGTTTTTTTGAAAACAGTCTGGTTTTGTTGCCATCTTAGCCTTACCCCCTCCAAATCAAAACCAGTTGCTGTTAGAGTACAGGTGAGAGAATACTATACCAGTATTCAAAGACATGCTAAGACCATCTAAAGTTTGTTGGAAGGGAGCCTCCTATGCCCATTGGGTATTTAAGGTATAACCACGGTTTGAGCAGCCAGGGCAGCTCCAGCAGCTCGGTAGGCTGATCTGTGTGTGATAGCCTGGAATATCGTATGTGGTGCTGTCAACACTTTCTAGAAAAGATCCTGTAAAACTAAAGAAAACCAGGAGTGATATGGAGATGGAAAGATTCTAAAAAGATTCCTCGTTAAAAGTTGGAACAGTGAGTACCGGAGCATCCAAAGTCCCTACTGACATAAAGGAAGCATCTGGTAGGGACTTGCAACAGAACTATTGATGCAAAACCTTCCTTCTTCAGGTAGGGAGGTGTGG
>NW_009258767.1:736129-756326 GCF_000687185.1 Egretta garzetta | reverse complement strand
CTGGGGGCTGGTTATATAGGGAGGAAGAGTTCCTCAAGTTGCCAGAGCTATTTATTTTGTGTGTGCGTACGTGTGTATGTGGCACAAAATTAAACTTGAGAGCTAAATGTAATCTCAGAGTAGAATAGAATTTATTACGAGAATGTAAATATTTGATGAACGCTTTGCGGTGCTATGACACTTTTTTTAATATTTCCATGTGACAGAAAGAAAGTTTTTCACATTTCCCAGGCGGGTTGGTCTCTTACCTGCAGTGACACAGACTTTTTCTGCAGCGTGGTCTCCCTCAGCTCCAGCAGCTGCCTGTTCATTGCAAACAGCCCGGTCTCACTTTCTGCTCCGAGACGTGACCGATTGTGGGGGAAGGAGCAGTTACTGGCAGTCTCACCTTGAAGCCTTCTGCCTGCTCTGCTTCCAGCAGCTGCATGCAAAAACCCTGAGGCTGAACTTCTCTTTTGTGCAGGTCGTATCGATAGGAAAATAGAGTTCCCTCTACCCGACGAAAAGACCAAGAAACGAATCTTTCAGATTCACACGAGCAGGATGACGTTGGCAGATGATGTGACGTTGGATGAGCTGATTATGGCAAAAGATGATCTCAGTGGTGCAGACATTAAGGTCAGTGTACATCACCATTGCTGTACTTCAAAACTCAGATCAAGTCTCACTTCTACTGCATCGAAAACCATTGTTGAAACTGTTCTCAACCTGCCTGTGGTTACATCACAGAGGCACAGCTGGATGGCTTCAAAATGTCTTTTATGAGCGCCACGTACTCAGCTTTGCAAACGGGGCATTTATCAAAATCATAATGATGAGGTAGCTTGTGTTGATAAGAGTATGTACCTGCGTTGTCAGAATGTGACACTTTAAAAATGGCAAACGGGATATTAGAAGGGGAATGCAGAATCTTGCACAAAGATGGAAGGTAGCTTCAACATCGCTTAAGACCGTGCAGGATAGGAAGTATTTTTAGAGACTACATTGCAAGCAGATACACAAATGCAACTGCCGATTAGGAAGCTTCAGACATATGATGTCTGCTTTTCTGAAGTAGATAGAGCCCATGCTAGAGTGACTATGCTGATGAGCTTAACGGCGTGTGCTGTTACTTTCTCACCTCCCTGCAGGAGGGTGACACAGCCCACTGTTACCCAAGCGGGAGGCATCTGTTGCTTGCAGGAGGGAAGCTGCCTTTCTCTCACTACAGGAGGATAGCGGGAGGCATCTGTTGCTTGCAGGAGGGAAGCGCTCGTGCTGCGAAGCTGCCTTTCTCTCACTACAGGAGGACGTACTCAGCTGGCTTCATCCAGAGTGTTTTACCCGCTGCAGCACTGCTGAGCAGTACCACACTTAACAAAAATCTACGTTCTTAACGCTCTTCACTTCTGCAGTCAGTCGGAGCAGCGTGAGGATGCTGCCATCTTCTGAGCTGGGGCTTGAGGGGGTTGCACAGTGAGTAACTCACTCTTGCTTTCTCTCTTGCAGGCGATTTGCACAGAAGCTGGATTGATGGCTTTGAGGGAACGGCGAATGAAAGTAACAAATGAAGACTTTAAAAAGTCTAAAGAGAACGTTCTCTATAAGAAGCAGGAGGGAACCCCTGAGGGACTGTATCTTTAGGTCATCTGTCTCTCTGGGGACAATCAGGAGCCCCTTCCAGGGCCGGGATAAAAGTCTTGTGTGAAAGCCCCTAGCCTAGCTAATTTTCGTTCTTGAGGAGGTTAAATCCTGGTGGGTTGTGGTTTTTCAGTCAGTGTAACACTTCATTTCCCAATAAAACATTTACTTGAATGGAACTGCTTTGGTGGCAGTGACCTGCTACTTCCATGGCACTGTCTATTGCTGTAGGTGGTTTTATTTTCCAAGAAAAAACTCAGAACATTACAGAGTTTATAAATCTGTTTCTCCCAAGAGGGTGACAGTTTGTTGCATACACATGCTTTCTTTACTCCAGGTGAGGAGCTCCTGCAGCCTGGCGCTGCCCAAGGCACGTGGTACGTGGTGTTAAGGCATGGTTTGCCATGCTGCAAACATGCAGTGAGACATTCAAACTACATGACAGAGGCTTGGCATTCTGCAGCATAATCTTAAAGTGAATTCTTCCCCTCCAAACCTAGAATATTGAATCCAGTTCTGGGCTCCCTGGTTCAAGAAAGATGAGGAACTCCTAGAGAGAGTCCAGAGGAGGGCTACAAAGATGATGAGGGGACGGGAGCAGCTCCCCTGTGAGGAAAGGCTGAGAGAGTTAGGCTTGTTTAGCCTGAAGAAAAGATTGAGAGGGGATCTCATCAACACATAAAATTTCTTTCTTAAGGGAGGATGCCATGAGGACGGAGCCAGACTCTTCTCAGTGGTGCCCAGCGACAGGACAAGGGGCAATGGGCATAAACAGAAGCGTAAGAGGTTTCAGTTGAACATGCAGAAAAATGTCTTTGAGGGTGACGGAGCACTGGCACAGGCTGTCCAGGGAGGTTGTGGCATCTCCTTCTCTGGAGATATTCAAAAGCTGCCTGGATGATGACCTTTGCAACCTGCTCTCGGTGAACCAGCTTTAGCAGGAGGGTTGGACTAGATGACCTCCAACCCTTGCCCTTCTGTGAAACAAACCTACTGCCTGCACCTCCACCCCCAAGGGGGTTTCATTTCTACTTTGCTAAGCTGTAGCAATGTCTATACTGTACTCTGTAGTGTACTTCTGTGAAGCACTTGTTAAGGTCTGAGTAATTAATTAATTACCAAATGTGTGTATGCTTTTTAAGATTTGTTAGAGTTCCATATACAGACCACAGTTAAGCAACGTGCAGTCTTTGCTCTGGAAACTTTCTGTGGGAGCAAATGCTGGCCCATAACAGACATTTGGGAGTTGAACACAGAGCAATCCCTTTGGTAACTGCCAGGGCTGTAACAACAATGGTAGCAGCAAGGCCAAGAGATGTTGTTTTTCTATGTAAAAATTATGTGGTTCATTGTTAAAAACAAACCCTACAGATGAATGGAGTCTTTTTATTTAATCTGGATGACAGGAACCCCAAAATAGAGTTGTTTTTCAGCTGGAGATAGAAAAACAACAAGTCAAGTTTTATTACCCATTCTTACAAACCTTATGAGATCTGTCTCCTTGGAAAGGTCACAAAAAGCCAGTGATTTTTTAGCACTTCCTCATCATGGCAGTTGATCTCATCATCGCTCGAGGGGCTGAAGAGCTTTATGACATGTGTGGCGAACAGGGCTTTTTTCATCTGGGACATGGCTGTTAACGCTGGCTTAGAAGCACCAACCACCACGAGGTCGGTTCAGCTGCCTGAAGGGAAGCTGCAATGTGCTGAGCTAAACCACGAGCTGCCTGCTGGTACCCTGGCTGCCACAACAGGAACTGAAAAAGAAACGTACTTCAAAATTAAATTCTTAACCTTTTGCAGCAGAATTTAACTTCTGCCCCTTTCTCCCTGCTTCCTGAACTTGAGTCACAGAGATCAAGACAAAGGTAAAGACCAGGAGAGAGAGAACAGCGAGTATATTCCCTCTAAGGGCAGAAAAAGCTACTGGGGTCCAAATTACCAGGCCAGATTTAGGCCAGGAGCTCCAGCAAGCGAGCAGCCTCCGACTGCCCTGAGCAAAGGGAGGAGCTGTGCAAAGGAAAGGGCCTGGGGAGGGGATGCAGGGAAGAGCAAGGTGACTGAACAAGAGCCATTGCTGCCCTCGGGGGAGGTTTTCAAGAGGAGACTGGACAGGTTGCTGGATAATCCCACTTAGGCTCCCTGCCCCACAAAAGGCTGGAGCAGATGATCTCTGGGGGTCCCTCCCTGCTGGGGCTGTGCCGTGATTCTATGACTCTGAAGAGAGACACACACAGGAGCACCATCAGGCTTCCCCCTCTCCGCCTCCCTTCCACGGCTTTAGAGGAAATGGATTTTGCTCTGACAGGAGAGCAAAAACACACGCATGTGCACACCATTTGCAATGTTACTGTTCGGTGCACAGAGTTAACTCCTACCCCCAGTTCAGGAGCTCCGCCATTTCAGAAAGCAGCATGGATTTTAAAAATAAAATGAGTATTTTTTACAAAGACAAATCAATTACTTTTACAGCAAAACCAGCATCACCTGCAACCATAGCAATATTATAAGGCTCTTAAGAAGTGCTGTAATGTCATTTAAAATTCTGCATATTCCCCGTAGTATTTCCTTTTAGAAAGGAATAAATGAAGTGCAGCCTGAACTACAACATATTATACCTTGTATTGTGGTGCTACAGGCAAAACCGAACCATAGGTTGTATGGCTTTGTCCAGGCAGAGTTTTCTGTGCAATCGGCCCTCACCTGCTGATGACCCCGATCCTTTCAGTGCTGTTAGTGATAGTTTTCTCCTGAAAAACCTCTGGAACAGATTTGGGTATTCAGCAGCTGCAGGACCCTCCCTTACAGATGAAGATCCAGTTTCTGAGCACTTGCATCTCAGGAGTAGGGATGCTAAACAGTCTTTCACCCATTTCAGCATATTCTGCCTTATAAAATAAGTATGTACCATAACTATACCTTTAAATTGTTACCATATTCCATATTACTTCTCTAGGAGCTTGCCTAAAGACTCCTGGAGTAGAAACTACTAATTAAACAATCATGTTTTGACTACTCTGCCTCCTTTGGTGCGGATTAAATACAGACCAGACCCCTACTTCTTATGACGACTGCCTGTATTTGAATCAAAAAGTGAGAGATCAATTACAAAAGCTTGTTAAAAAGTGAGCTGGTTAGAGATGCATTATGGATACATTTTTGGTTTTAGTACACTCAGTTCTATTAAATTAAGAAATCAAAAATAATTACTTTTGAATTTTCAAACATTCAGGTATATTTTTCATAAATATTCATATTAAAATGGTCATCTGTCAAAACATACAAATACAAGTCCAAAATAGGTGCCTGCTCAAGCAGAGATTTAGCTTTTACTAACAGTATATGTACAGACTAACGGCCGTTTGACTTGGCAATTATATATACATGCGCATGCATACCCAGCTGAAGGAAATCACTGAAGTCTGCCAACTGGAGGACAGTGGAGCATCCATTCTGGCAGATGTTTATTTCCTGTGCTGCCCACCAAACCATAGTTGGCATGTACTGGATCTCTGCTGAACTCTAGGGAATGTGATTTCAAACAATAGAATAAGAAATGTGGGCAGCGTTCAACAGGAGGCTATTTATAAGAGGGTATCCTTCTGTGGGAGCCAGCAATGCTTCAGAGAAACGGATGCATTTTTGTGGGCAAAAAGCAGTACTTGATTCCAGAGTACTTGCAGCTACTGGAACTCCATTTTGATAGCAATTTATATAAAAGCTTAAAAAAACAAAACAAAAACAACTTTAAAAAAAAAAAAAAAAAAGTAGTCCATAGTACCCAAGTCCCAGCAGAGTTCCTGTTTGAGAAGAGACAGGTCTAAATGTTAGTTTTGGAACTAACTCCTGCACCTTCTCCACTCATCTACAGTCATCTTTTAAACCTCCAATAGCAGATCCAGCTCTTCCAGAGGTACCCGCACTCTCAATTCTTTTTCAGTCATTAGATCAATTGTCTCTTGCAGTTGATCGGGGAAGTACTCTACTGCATCCATATAGAGTACCTAGAAAGACAACGAGAACCTTTTGTGTGCCACCTTTCTATCATAGCAAGAAACAGTATGAAGTAGCATGTAGATACGCAAACAACTCTGTAGCAGGAACCTAAGAAATACCACATACTACTTTAATATAATACAAACAGACTCAGCACTTCCACAGTGACAGCAATGTAGGTGTTTAGTTAAGCCTTTTCCAACTCTTACTAAATTATTTTATTCAAGAAGAAAAAGTGTAGCTCAAGAGGTGCTGGAGCACTTGTAGCATAGACAGCCATGACCTAGTGCAGATGTTCCTGAATAATTTCTTATACTACTAATTAAATACATTTTTAGTTGCCTATGTATTTCTGCTACTATCATTCTCATGATAAAACACAATCTGAAAGACAATCACTTCTAGATCCCACAGAGAGGAATTATCTCCTTGCCTCATGCAGCACATCCTTTCTGTTCTGAAACACAAACAGCACTGACCACGGTTTGTTTCCATTTCAGATGCATCTCTTCTTTGCAGAACATCTTACAGTACTTCTCCTTCTGAAATTTCTCCTTTCATTTGCATGTAACTCATTACAACAACTACTAAAGCCCAACTGCTTTTTGTTCAAATACAGAACTGCAAAAATTAGAGTAGGATAACAGGTCTGTATTTTTTCTCTGCTTACCTTTGCCCAAGGACAGTTTTGAAGGGCTTTATAAAACAATCCTTTACTTTTTTCTTTTTTTCCTAATGAAGCCTGTGTGAGAAAAAGAAGTTCACACTTCAGTGCAGTAATAGCTGAAATAATAAACACAATTATCACTGAGACAAAGAAATTACTGCTGAAGAGCTCAATGTTTTTCTACTGAGGAATCCTTATTACTATCTATTGTGGTAGCCATGCAATATGACAGGTTACACTGGTGACACTGGTTACGCTCCTCAATGTAATCGAAGAGATGTCTTGGACAACTGGCGCTAGGTGGCTCTGCTTGAGCAGGAGAGTTGGACTAGATGACCTCCAGAAGTTGCTTCCAACCTCAACCATTCTGTGATTCTGTGAAGTTATATAAAATTGGGATCTAGATTTGACTGAAATATCAATTTCTGTACAGAACCTTAAGTCTAAAACATAAAGTCCCTACTATTTGCTTACTCTTTCCTTAGATTTTGCTCCCTTGCCCACTTACCTTTATACTGTAAGAAAGAGTGGGTGGAATCCATCTATTGACATCTTATGGCATTTTTTTATCTATGTAAGATGGCAGCCACGGTAACTTGCCTGCATCTACGTTAAAACTACGCTGTCTGAAGTTATTACTACTCCTAAACCACATGAATTACATTTTCTTTAATACTGCTAGCTTCCCAATAAGGAGCATTAGAATTCACCTTGCAGATCATATAGGTATGGCAGCACTTAGTATTCCTGGTTTTATACAGTACTGTAGTATACAGTACTAGTTTTATACAGTTCATGAGGAATTCCAAATATGTTAAAAATCCCAAACCAAACCAAAATGATACTCCTCTTCTTACCAGAAAGTTCAAATACATTCTCCACAGCAGTGGACAATGGGTACCACTTTCACTCTGAACTGCGTGTTCAAACAGAGCTACAATCCGATTTGTTAACCCAGTTTCAGGAATGGTAGAATGTATTTCACCAACATCTGCCCTGAAACAGAGGAAGAAAAACCACAATCCCTTAAACCCAAGCTAAAAGACCACATCCAGGTAAGAGAGGGGAAAGGTCAATGCACTGTCTCTGTTCACACAGCACTGTATCTAGCCAGGTTTTTGCATTTCATGCTACAAACTCTGAATGTTATAAACCAGATTTTTAGCACTTGTTAACCCAGTCAACACATTTCTAAATAGGAAAAATCAGTTAAAAAAAGATAAATGAGGTATTTTTGCGAAAATTCTTTTAGCATGTTGAAAAATTAACCCTGCCCAGCTGGAGATCATTCCTGTTGGAATACAAAAATTCACTATCATACAATCTTAACACACTTATCTTGGTCTTCACTCAAGATTGTTTATCATTCCAAGTTTGGCATAGCAGCTCAAACCAAATTCAAGTCTAGGTCAGCAAGCCTTCTTCTGGTGCCCAGGCAAGCCTGTTCAAATTTACCCATCACCTTTGTAAGACCATACACCAGTCTTGGATCAAGGCCTAGATTACAGCTCTGGATCTCAACTGTGATTACAATAATTTTCTTTTTCAACCAGAGATTCAAATTCCCTAAGTTCCAGGCATAACACAAAAGCAGGTACATATTTTTCGCTGAAGCACTGATTTCCATCTACAGCTGATACAGCCTGGCTTATTTTTGACGCTTGAGCTTGAAGAAACAGCCTGGAGCACTCATGGCAACATCACTTCTGTCTGTGTGCATTCTCTTAGCCTGCCAGCTTGTTCCACTCACCCTCAACACTCGCTCCTAACTTGCCTCTTCTTTCAAGGGTCTTTGAGGTCATGTTTCCTCTCATCTTAACCTTTGCCATGAGGGAAAATGATGTAATCTACTCTGCATGGAGTCAGACATTTGAAGCATTGTACCTCACACTGTTTTACCCTTCAGATTGATTTCTTTAAATGAATTCCATCCACTTAAACAAACAGAAATACAAAATAGAATAGGAAATAGTCACACATAGAACAGACATTTTCTTAGTCTGTCACATCATAAAACGTTAGTTTTATGTATGACTGATAGGCCATTTAGCTCTCCTCTTGCAACATCCAACTTGTCCCTATACAAATAGAACCTATAGGAAAGGCTATGCTAGCAGAGAACAATATGGAAAGGAAATAAATGTCACAGGGAAAATCATCATTCTGGAATTTTAACATCAGTTTCCAGTAACAATAATGAAAAACTATCATAGTGTTAGTCAGTAATTAACAGTAAATCAAATTACAATCCTCCTTTACATTCGGTGGCTGTAGAATTCTTATTACAATTTAGCATGACGTACACCGACAGCTCAGGAATGTCACTATCATGTATGTGTGCCTGTTGCCAGACTGTGACAATGAAAGCAGTGGACACACCGTCATTTTGAAGTATACTGATAATTCTGTAATTTCATCAAGTGTGAATATTGTAAGCTTACAGCTATGTAAAGCTTCCAGATAACACTTTCCTAGAAATCTCTGTTGCTATGTGCAGACACAATGAACCAAGCTGCCAATGTTATTAGAGATACGTAGCTCCGAGCAACGGGTAGACAACAGTTAGACTAAGCCTCAAGAATGAACACATACCTTCATTCCCCACCCTCCTACCCTTTCCTCCTTTCTCAGGAGCAAAAAATCTGAGCCCAGACCGCACTGCAAATTCAGAAAACTTCCAGCCTCTTCTACCTAGCAACAGCCCCATATGAAAACTAAACTCTCAAGTACTCACTATGGAAACAGATCTGCCACAACTGTATTCTGTGATCCAGGAGTAAAGTAGGGCAGCGAGCTCAGTCAGAAACTGCAGCGTGGCTCTGTATTACGCTCCTTATTGCTGTAGTATTAGAATGCAGCGGTTTCTAAGCTCACAGTGTCTATCTTGGTCATCTAAGCAGGCCCTTAGTTATTTAAAAATTACTTAAAGAAATGTGTACCATCTTGATGTCAATAGCAAGTAATCAAACACAAAGCAACACACAATCTGATCCAGCAGAAAGGACGCGAGGCTATCACCTAGGTCTTTAATTCTTTTCAGGATTCTACCAATGACTCACTGCTCAGTCTTGAACATGTAACCTTCCTTAGCTACAGCTTCTTCATCTGCAAAATGAGAACTATGGTAACATTTTCTCTCCCCTATTCAGTGATTAGACAGATCAAAAAAAGCATAATCATAAGGAGCTGCAAGATATTACCTCTGGACATTCTCAGTGAGTTTTTTTCTCATCTGCTCTGCTTGGATTGCAAACAGCCATGGCTCTAAAGCGTTAGTAGACCTTGTGACACCATCAAAAAATCTTCGTGCTTTGCTAGCACAGTGAGACTTCCTTTGGATGTGGATGTATGACCTCCAAAGAGGCAGGTTGCTAGGATACCGTTTCAGAGCCTCCGTTAGTGCCTCTCGCAGAGGATTCAAAGGATAAACACTAATTTTCATGTGGAATCTGAGTAAATTTGTATGCAGCAGTGTGACAGCTTCAAGAGCAGTGGGAAAATTCTGAATGCCAACATTCTCTCCAGTATTTTCACATGTCTGTGGACCAGCAGCTTCAAGTTTTTCTGAAGTCTGTGCGTATATTAATACTGCAGCATCAATCCCAACAGTCAAATACTGGAAGAGCGCGTAACAGCCAACCAAGTTCACCAGCTGATTCGCATCACTGACCTGATCCTGATTAGAAACTGATGTTTTACTTAAATAATCTTGTAGTGCATGCTCATATGTTTTACGAGCTTTCAAGACATTCACAGGTAACACCTGTCCATTATAGGGCACATATGGTCCACTTTCAGCCAATTTGGTCAATATGTGAACAGCACGTGACATAACCGCTCCTTCTATACTTTCTAGCAGTTCCACTTCCAGCTGAGCATAAAGCAGACTGAGGCTGCAGAGCTGGGGACTCTTCAATCCTCCTGTCCCCGCCGTGCAAAGAGCTGTGTCAAATACCTTCCTGGCATCATCAATGTTACCAAGCAGCCATTCCAGGTAGGCATACAGTTTCCAGAGAGAAAGGTGGTTTCGGTTGTCGGGTTCTTTAAGGAGATTCTTGGCCAACTTTTTACTCTTTTTCCCTTGTGCTTTCAGCTTCTTCTTGTTTTTCACTTGGAGACACTGGACTACCTGCAGGGGACAATAGCAGAACAGATTTTGAGAGGGGTGGGAGAAGAAAGTCAAAAAAAAAAAAAAAAAGCTCACAGAATTTAATTTCGTTACTGTGTTGGTTTTCATATTGTTCCATGTTTCACCACCAGCCAGATCTGTTGCTACTGAGTACTGCATGTTGTCACAACTGCCTGTTGTCAGCTCCCTCCAACATAGCCAAATTACACATCCTTACTCCTGCCACTACCACCAAGTAATATCAAATTTCACTCTTTCAAAATGCCAACTGCTTAAATAAAGAGCTGCTAACCTGTAATGGTTGAAAAAAGGAAAATAAATGATCCTGTCTGGCCAGATACAGCTTATGACTAGCACAATTAAACCTCCAAGTAGCTTTTCAGCGGGGAATGTGCTGACAGACAAATCTGGAGATTGGATGGGAAGATTACAGGAGATCTTCTGGTCAGGTTGTGTTTGGGTAAGAGACAGGGAACTTCTCCATACGGAAACACAATACTAAGCTTTCTGAAGCATTAGGAAGAGAACCCAGACACTCATCCCTTCTGTGGACATCTAGTAGAGCAGTTTACTTAAATGAATTCAAGTGATAAGGTGTTATTTCCTTCCAAAACACCACAGATGTAACTTGCATATGAAGTAGTTAAGTTTCTTGATAAGGTGCTCTTCTCACGGCATTGGCGATTATGTACTTAGTACAACAGTTTGGTAGAAGTACTTGGCTGACTTAATTTGCTTTGTAAAATATCCCTTGCATCCATTCCCATCTAGCATACAATGTATCGTATAACATTTATTCAAAACTGCAAAAAATATTTTGTTACATGTATGCCACTGTGTAACATGTACCAAAGAAAAGGGTTTGGGTCTGGTTTTTTTTAACCCCCATTGCAATCTTAACTGGCATTTTCTGATTTGAATACTTAGTTCTACAAGACTTCATTTTCATCAATATTTATTTTAAATTAATATAAACATTAATACACAAGAAAGCCACACATCACAAAAGTGATTATATGCAGACTCCTCATTACCTTAGATATTTCATACTGCAACCAACAAAAGGACAGGTTAGATTTTTCCTTTCCTGAAAATAGCAGGAATAGAACATGAAAAACATTCTGTATGAACTCCTCTCCTTCTTTATAGTGGCCTATGTGATGTCTTCCTCGTAGCATCGTGTCCATATGACCAATACTGTTGAATCCACAAAGCGGAAAATCAACAGAAGTCAGTGGCTTTTCATCAGAAAGCACACTGTCAAAGATGTTATTTTCATCCATGGCAATATAGAGGTTGGAAGGAAAGAGTTTACTTGTACATGGAACTCCCAGGAATTGCAAGAATGAGTACAGGAGCTGACGCTGAAGATCTGGATTAGAAATCTGGATTAAAGATGGTCCAAGATCATCAAATAACACCTAAAAAAATCCAAATTAAAACAAACTCCATAAATTTACGCTATCAAGTAAAATTAGCAAACCTTTAATTTATGTAATTAAAGAACCTCTTCAAATCAATAAAGATTTATAATTACTATTAAATGGTAACAGATATCATCCAAATTAAAAACAGACAAGTTAAACAAGCAATGTGTTCTTCCAGTCAGACTGTAAATTTGCTGTCATGAGATTTCTTTGCCATTGATTATCAAAGACCTCCACAAAAAAATTAATACAATGAAGGTGTGAAAGATGATATTGCTTAGGCCATTTAACATATTTTTATTTGGAAAATCAATGTCTGACTTGACCCATCTCCCAAGAAGAAAAAAAATAAACCCAAAAATCCAACCATCTGACTTGAAGGCAATGAAACCTTTGTTTATTTAATGCGTATTTTATCTTAAACACAGATTTCTATGACACTTCCGCATACAGATGAGGGAAATCGCAGAACAGCAGAGACATACTATTTGCCTACAGCCCTTTCCAAAGTTTACCATGAGCTTCCCATGAATTTCAGAAGTCTCAGCACAAAACCTCAGGTAAATTTTGAATTCCAAACAAAGAAAATAATTTTTTCCAAACAAAGGAAAAGATTACTCCTCTGGAATACCCTTTGGCAATGAATTCCAATGAAAGGATAATTCGTCTTATCATCTCCCCTTGTTTTATTATATCACAGTGACCTGTCTTTCTGGATCTTCACAATCTTCTTCAGCTTCCTTTTTCATTTTGTCTGGCCTCCAAGGTAACCAGTGCCTTGCTTCACGAGAATATTCAATATCCAACCAAATATGCCACTTGGGGAGAGTTTTATCCTTTATTTCTTGATCTTCATCTATCTCTTCATCATCATCATCATCTAAAACCAAATAAAGACACACACACACAAAATTATTAAAGGAAAATTAATTCACCAAATCCAAGGCCAGACCTGACATACAATTTAGCTACTTTAAAAATGTAAAGAAACACAGCGTTAATAATAAAAAAATAATCTGAAAATTTCCACATCACAATTCTGGGTTTTGACACCAACTCTGTAACAGTAAGAGGTTTCCAAACTTTTTGAACTAGTGAATCAGTGTCAGCATTCAAACTTTCTCAGAGAGGAGAAAAGAAAACACTGACAGGTTGTGGACTACTTTTATCAACAGCAGTTTGCAAGCAACAGCCAAGAGTCAGTCATCTTTTTGTGCATCTTAGATTCTTCACTTTATACCTGGGCATACAGTCTCAAATGTGCTCTATGAATACTCACATGCGTAAAACATTTTGAGAAAACCACTGTAAGTAAAAAGTAATACATTAAACATCGCAAAACAACTTGGCAATGTTGCTTTAAAATAGCTGGTATTTTCAACATTTTAATTAATGTGTAGTTGAAACAACCAATGTAGTTAAACACACACAAAAGAAGTGCTTAACCACATCCCACTTTTAGGGTGATCTTTCTGGACTATGAGATACAATTAGCATATTTTTCCTGTGACAGCAATATATTAATTCTGTGCTGAAACTGATGAGCAGCTGTAGGCTAAGGGAAAGCTTATAGAGATTTTTCAAATACTTTTTTCTTTCTTGTTGAGAAAAAAAAGGTCCTCAAGATTTATGGTTAGCTGCACTTTTTTCTATGTACAAAAATCAGTCCACTTCTATGCCACCTCCAGATTCTTGATCCTGACATTTGCCATTAACTAGGTGAAACACTCTCATTCCCAGTTCTTAAATTTCAGGTAAAACAAACAGGTGGTAGAAAGACTTCTACATATATGCCAGACCTGCCCAAGACTGGCAGCGGTCCTCTTCTCAGTATGTACTGAGTCTTCTCAATTTGTGGGCAAAATGTCTATAGCCATCCACAGTGGAACTGCTGACCTCAGTTAAGGGGCAAGGAAATTCCATCTTAGTCCAGTGATAACGGAAGCGTGGGATTATTTTTCAGTTCCTTTGTTTATTAAAAGCAGAGGCAAACTTGCTTCACTAGTTGCTACAGCAGCAGGAGCAGCAAAGGCAGAGACAGCTCATCTTTGGCCAGTCACATTCCAGCCCCTGCTTCCCTTCAAGATGTATCTGTTTTAGAATTAGTCCTTGACATTAAGGGAAGCACTGTAGACCAGAAGTGCCAAGTTAAGACCAAATCCTTCGTTTTCTGCATCACAAAGAGAATGGAAAGGTTTTCCTCCTATTTCTACTATATATTCGCTGTAAGAAACTGAAATCTGATTCTAGAAATAGAATCATTAAGCTAAAAATCCATGAAGCAACTATCGTCTAATATAATCCCACCTGGTCTACCAATATGTTGACAGGGTCTTAAGGGAAGTAGCTTCCTTTCACTTTAGGTGGGCATGGGTCTCAACCAAGTACTCACACCTTTAGCCTTTTCAGCACAGAATGGAGGATATGTCATCCTCTCCCTTAATTCTCATCCCTAGGAAGAACAACATTCCATAAACAGTATCGTACACGGAACACTCAATACATGCCATTCTCTGTGAAGTATCTTAACCTTGGTAAATATTTTTTAAATCTTGTAGGCAAAAACGTGAGAAGAAACAGCTTGTATCATTCTAATCAAAATGTTTAGAAGAACACATGGACATACAACTACACATATTGTCATAGGCATACCAGTCTTAAGAGCAATCCAGCCACCCTTTTCTTGTTGGTGCATCCATGCTTTCCAGCCTCTTGCTCCTTTTTCTCCAATTCGTGGTTCTCCACTATCCCAAAAGGGTTCAAAGAATTCCACCTGTTGTTTTGGGCAAACAGAACCAAAACAAAACATATAGAAAAATCATTTTTGCTCTTGTACAGACACTACCTGGGTCAACTTAGTTTTTCCAGACCCTACAATCACTTATCTGGGTGCAATTTCTGATTTTGTTAGATGCTGCTTAAGAAGCAGCATGAACAACTGAGTACTTCAATTATGCTTGTGGCAAGGCAGCCATGTCATCAGCTCCTCTCATGAACATATAGATTGTTTTAAAAAGGTATTGGGCTTTAAAGATAGCAAAATACTTCTGTGCCAAGTGTCCCATTACAGATTCTTCAAGGATAAGGGCCCAAGGTCCCCAAGATGTGGCTTTCAGAAACCAAACCTTCCCTCTTCCTTATCTTCCATGGGACCACGAAGAATTTGGCTAATGGAATGGTCATTCAGACAATCATACACCTATGTCAAATCAAAATGTTACAGTTGGACATAAATATGACTGGATTCAGGACAAGAGGACAAGATCAGTAAGACCTTTCATCTCTCAGGTTTCAGGGTGATCAAAAACTTCAGGACACTTTCCAGTGAATCAGAAGTCCAGGGGTCTAGTCTTGACTTTGTCACTGCCTGTATGCAATCCGTCATCTTTAGATTGATCAATTCACCCCCTGCTTTTTGTATACTTAGCTCTAATGACCATCTCTCTCCTATTATGTGCTTCTGCCGTGTATCAGATCTTGGCTTGGACATTGAGATGTGACTGTTTATACAGATATTAACAATAACATTTACTCTAAGAAAAATCAAGCATCAAGATATCAGAAAATGCAGGGCTTACAGCAACTGCAAAATCTAATTCTGTTCCTCATGGATTTATTCTTTGCTCCAAGTGAGAAAGTGAACTGTGAAAACAGTACGGAAACAAGTAATTCAAGATTGAGTCATAACACTTCTGTAAGAGGGCAGAATGTGCAATCAGCTGTAAATTTGGCATTTTCCTATTTTCAAGAACTGCACTTTCCAACCTAAACACTGTCCTTTTAAATTGAGGTTCCTTTCCATCCCGTTTTCTTAAGAGATTTTAAACACTACAGATAACCTTGTAGTTTTTCAGATGACTGGAAATATAACTTAAGCTTTATCTGTGTAACTGTACTAAAACTCCCATCCTCCATGATAATTATGATTGAACTCTAAACTTCTAGCTCTTTAAGAGGACACCACTATTATTTAAACTACAAGACTGGTCCATTGGTGAGTAACAGCATTAACCTAGAGAGCAAAAAATGGAGTCTCAGTAATAGCTGCTGGGGAAGAAGGTGAGGTAATAGAAGGAAATTCAATTTCTGTCCTCTACAGTAGCCCAGCTGCCTAACTGGTGGCCCTCCCTACCACCCATTAAAAAGGAAGCAGCTCCTGACAGTTCAGTGGGATGATGCTACACTGGCAACAGCCCCCTCTAAATATTAACTTACTGATTATATTGGGGTGTGCGCCCAACATTCTCCTGGGCAAAACAAGAGTGATTTAGTACTTTAACAGAATAAGCTCAATGGAATCTCATGGATTCTCAAACAGAAGATACTTTAAAGCTTGAAGATATTCCTAATGTAGCCATCAAACAATTACTGAAAACAACAGGTAACAGAGAACCTAAGAAATGTTTGCAAGAACTGTCTAGAACAGAAAGAGATTATAGATCCTATCAGCTTTCTCCATCAACAGTAGTAGAACAACAGAAGTTTTAGGGAAAAGAAGCAGGGAAGTGCTAACTAGACACAGACATTGGTCAGAGAGCTCATTTTTTCCCCATCTTTAATCAGTAAACAAGACGACATGAAATGACTGGTCATCACACTTCCATTATATACAGTAGAAGCAGCCATTTGGCACATAGTTCAAGCGGACCCACAAGCATTTTTCCAATGCAAGCATCACCTTGAAGGACCACAAAGTAAGTTGTGATTCAAAATGTTTCCCTATGTCCTTAAAAATTCATTAACATTGTTCTGTAACAGCAATCTCTGTAATGCACAAGGACATACACCCATTTAAATGGAAATTGCTACCTGTCCCCTTGTTGGCAGATCTTTTACACTGTCAGGTTTAAAGAAGGTGAAGTCAATCAGAGCCTGAAACAAAGACACTGCTTTCTCAGAATGGCCAGCCTGTCTCAGAAAGTGGCACTGCTGAATAAATATAGCTGTAAAGTAAAGAAGATAAAGTTTTAGTATTTCAAATAAATTTTGTTGCAAGTATTTTATTACAGCCCACAAATATACAAAAGATATACATGAAGTGCTGTAAAGCATAATTGTTTTGGAAAGTATCAAAATCCAAAACACAGGGAGTAACTAGCATAATGCATGTCAAAATTGTTGGTAGTTTAATTAACTTTAAGACTTCCCACTTTAAATGCACCAAAGAGATGACTTTATATTCATACCATACATGCACTGTCCTTATTGATAAATAAAAGTTACACACAATGGTCCCAATTCAGTTTATCCAACATCTGTCAGAGTGGGTCATAGCCCTCTTTGAAGATGCTGGGTATTATTACAATTCCCACAGTAAGCAATTACAACAAAAATCCTTTTCCCTCATTTTTGCATGAGATAGTAACATTGGCAGTATGTTGGTAATATACCATTTTCATTCCAACTGTCATTCCCATTTTCTTTTCCTTTACATAAGAACTCAGTTAAGAGAAGTCTAGTCTTTAGGACAAAGTATTACTGCTTGAAAGTAGAGAAGAGTCCTATCTGTCACTTGTCAACAAATTATTTCTGTAATCGCTGCCATATCCCTACTACACACTAAGCCTCAAGTCTCAGCTTAAAAAAAACTAAGCAAAGCTCCAGTTTTGCTATTCATACATTTGCAACAGGAGTCTTAAATGCAAGAGCTGGAGAAATAACAGGTATTATAAACACCTCTAGTAATAGGCAGTTCAAGGACATTTCAGAGATATTCCATCACTCCAAATTACGCTCGAGTCTTTAACAAAACAGTGGAGGTTCAAAAACCAAATCGCTTTAAATTATAATCTTAACTGGCTTGCAAAAAACCCCAGTCCCCATTACTCAAGACTTAAATAATTAATTGATAGTTTTAAAAACAGTTCTTCAAAAACTATTGTTTCTTCACTAAACACATTGGCTTTGGAAGGTTTTAAACAAAATATTTAAGTGTCTAGATACACACATGTAACAACATGGGTTAGCACCAACTGCTTTTAATGATCATCTTATTTTTTAATACTAAGAAGTGGCAAGTGAGTTACTCCTTTTACCTGTATTTAGATTTATGTCAGATGTGTGCTCATAAAAATTTGAATTCAGCTAGTAATACACAAACTAAGCATTTCATCTGGTTTTCCTGCAAAGTCAATGCTTGTTTCTGATAATAAAGACTCTGAGACTTCTGAAGATATTGAAACAACAAAAAGTACATTTAAGTACGTAACAGAATCTTCCAAAATATTTTAACCAATTTAGGCACTATGTCCAACTGACACTGAAGAAGCTGTCCTTTCCTAGTTTCTCAGCTTCAAACAGATGAGCTTCAATTAAAATACTCTGAATGTAGAGAATATCTCATCAGGACTTACTGCCAAACTGGAGCCAAAAATAAATCATAGCATAAGTTTTCTGCATGATAAAAATGAAAAAGATACTTGAAGAAATGCAAACATCAGCATTTGCTTTGTGGCAAAAGCTGAAAACAGCATGAACACATACATAATTCAGTCCACGATGCTAAGACACTTCTGCAGCTGAATTGACCTAGAAGATAAGGATGTTTCTCCCCAACCAGTAGGTATAATTTGAAAAAAAGGATTCCTTTTCTACAGCAAAATTTGAGGATGGTTACCTTTATCTGATTTATATTAACAGTTCCTAGTAAATTTTAAATATTACAAATTGTTATCTCAGTTTAAGTTGAAACTGATCTATAAATTGAAATTAATTTTTACCTGCTTTCTTAAATGTCATGTTTTTAAAAAAACACCCGTTTCCAAGCAGATAGTTGCGTACCGAATTGAACACTAGATGGCATAGTCCACCACTATTTAAACTAAACTCTTTACACTTTGTCATCAGCAAAGGTCAAAGGTTGAAGATACAAGCCTACCATACATGTACACTGCTACTCACCTCATAATTAATTTGTGAAACTCTTTGTATATTTATGTTAATGAATAACTTGGTAATCTTCCCAGTAAGTACACTGACAGTTCAAATTCAGCCCAAGACTTAGATAGTGGAGTCCCTAAAAAAAGTTTCAGATCAAGAAGTCTCCCTACTGGAAATTTCTCCACTCCTATTATTTTAATTCCAAAGGGGGCAGGGGAAACAAACCCCAAACCAAAACCCCAAACCCTCAACAGTGTTCATAAACAAATCACTGTAGTCTTAATACAGAACAACAAGACATTAAGAGTGGAACAGAAACACAAATAAAGTTGAGTTCATTTTCATTTTAACCTATCTATAGATATTGCCAGCAAACAAGTATTTTGAAAAATGTCAATCAGTCTAACATAGTTAACTAAACGAACTCCATTAAAAAACCAAATCACTCATAGCATTTGATTCATTAAATACTGTTTGTTTCCCTGCACAGAACATTGTTGACAAAATGAAAGAAAAACCTTCCTGTTTGAAAAAATAGATGCTGAATAAAACATTTGTCCCAAGAATCATTCATTGTGGTTAGTGTACAAAGTGACTGAAGTGTTGGAAATCAGAGACAGTAGAAGCAATTAGAAGCTATCAGGCAGTACAATATCCACCTGCCAGTACAGGATTTTTCCTTTACAGCACTTTTTTCCAGTGCTTGATCCAAGATAAATCAGCCAAAGATCATAAGAGATCTGAACACCTGAAACTAATTTGTAACCCAGCATCTCAGAAAAAAGAGAGCCAGGAAGAACCCCCATCCACTAGTGGGTGCAAGGGGAACACTGCCACTAAAGACGAGGAAAAGGCTGAGATACTCAACACCTTCTTTGCCTCGGTCTTTAATGGCCCAACGAGTTATCCCCAGGGTACCCAGCCTCCCAAGATGGAAGATGGGAACAGTGAGTGGAATAAACCCCCCATAATCCAGGAGGAAGCAGTCTTTGACCTGCTATGCCACCTGGACATACACAAGTCTATGAGGCCGGATGACCCAAGAGTGCTGAAGGAGCTGGCAGAGGAGCTTGCCAAGCCACTCTCTATCATTTATCAGCAGTCCTGGATAACAGGGGAGGTCCCAGATGACTGGAGGTTGGCAAATGTGATGCCTGCCTTCAAGAAGGGCCAGAATGAGGATCCAGGGAACTACAGACCTGTCAGCCTGACCTCAGTATCGGGGAAGATTATGGAGAGGTTCATCTTGAGTGTGCTCACCAGACACATGGAGGACAATCAGGGGATCAGGCCCAGCCAGCATGTGTTCATGAAAGGCAGGTCTTGCCTGATTTCCTTCTATGACCAGGTGACCCGCTGGTAGATGAGGGAAAGGCTGGGGATGTTGTACACCTGGACTTCAGCAAAGCCTTCAACACAGTCTCCCATAGCATTCTCCTGGATGAGCTGGCGGTTCATGGCCTAGATGGATGTACTCTTC
>NW_009258767.1:721172-735303 GCF_000687185.1 Egretta garzetta | reverse complement strand
ATGGTTTAGTGGTGGGATGTCAGGGTTAGGTTAAAGGTTGGACTCAATGATCTCAGAGGTCTTTTCCAACCAAAGCGATTCTACGATTCTATGATCTCAGTCTATAAGTCCAGACTGGACATTGCATAACAGATAGCATCATTGCTCAAATAGCAGTTACAGGACTTGGATAAAAATAGAGGTTCCTTGGACTATGCCACACATGAAGAAATGTGAACTGTTTCATAATAGTCTCCTCTAGATTTAAAACAAATTTTAAAAGGAAGAAAAACAAAATAGAACACCAACCCCAAGCACATTCATGGTGACACTAGTATTTCCCCCTCCTCAGTGTATGCATAGATGAATAATCACAATGACCCCCCAAGGTAGAGAAGCAAAATTGAAATGGGATAGGTTAAGTCATTTAGCTCCATATAAATTTAAAGCCCGTGCCAGAACTGAGCATGAACTCGTTTCTTCCCTGGATCCAGTCCAGCATCCTAACTATCTGACTAATTTTCCTTCCAGAGATAATTATATAATAAATTATAAGTGGTAGATATATGCATGCAATAAATACAAAAGGTATGATCACATGGTATTACAGTTTAGAATTCTCCATTTATGAAATGGGATGCTCAAGAAAATTTCACATCAGACTTCCCGTGTCCCTTCTCTTTTCTGGATTAAAGTAATTAAGTATAAAACTTTTGAACAAGAGATAATTGTTTCTTTCGCAAGCCAACCTTTTTTTTTTTTTTTTAATAAATATTTTTCAAAGATAAAAGCGCACATCTCAGCTGTTGGCTGCAATTCTCCAGCCTTGACATTTGTACTGTAAACCACTCAGCACATTAGACTTTACTGGATATCGCAAACTCTCCTGGGGAAGAAAAGCATCTGCTATATCCATATTTGGTTGGAATATCTGCTTTAATTCTCAGCTAACAAATCAGCATGCCAGGCATTTTGAAGAGAATCAGAACTTCCTGTAATACATCGGAAAGTCTATTCTTACAGAGAATGTAGCCAACTCCTATGAAGACCATTCTGATCATAACATGGAATAGAAAGAACCTTACCTAGCATAGCTTCTTCTGTGCCAGGCAGTAGAGGATGAGATACCATGCTGCCATCCTGTACAGCTGCCAATGTAGTCAAACATTTTCCATAGACACTATTGATTTTTGAAACAGAAAAGGTAGTGAACTGACTTTGACAGAACAGGAGATATTTCTTCCACAGCTCTGGATTATTGGGATGTAAGAAAATTAGCTTCTGCCATTCTTTGATCAAAGCTGCTGGTTCCCAGAATTCTGTGCAAAGCTTCAGCCTGGCAAGTTTCAGATCAACATTACTTGGATTGCTTTCAATTGCCCTCTCTAAAATAGCCAGTTTCTTTTCTAAGATTAACTTCAGTGATTTTCTTCTTACTTCCTGCTCTCCCTTACTGGCATAAGGGCTAGGTCCTCTCATTAATTCATCCTTAAAATAAAGAGAAAAATAATTACAACATTAGGGAGAATCATCACTAGAATCACAAGAAGAATGTTGACATTTGTGAAGATGAATTAACAACTCATTCTTCACTAACAGAAGATACATAGTCCTAAACAAATGAAACTACAATATAGCAACCAGGTCTGTCATAAACCATACCTGAAAAGAAACAAACTCCATCCAGGCATTAATATCTCTTGGGTTTTCTCTGACTTTCTTGTTATGTTCTTCCACTTTTGTCATTAGAGTGGAGTTAATGTTTATCCCAGGCTCTTGAGTTGTTTGCTGCGTATTTACAGGTTCATGGTCTGCACTCTTGCACTCTTTTCCTTGCAGCCACACTGTAGTTGACGGATCATAAATCCCAAGAGGATTTACCTCTGTTGTGTCAGAATGATCATCAGTTTCCATTTGGAAAACCGGTATAAAAGCAGTTGGGTCAGATGTAGAACTCTTACTGCAAACAGGAATCCCATCTGTGTTCAGCATCTTCACATTGTTCTTTGTGAAGTAGCGCTCGGGTTGCCTCTGTAACTGCTTCCTTTTTGATGCAGAGCTGTCCCAAGTTATACACTGTTTCTTTACATCTATGCCAAGACACGACTCTCCTCTCCTTTTATATCTTAGAAGGAAAAATACAATTAAACATCTTCTAAAATACACGTTACAAAAGATACCTCCTTTTTGAAAGAAAGCATGGAGGAAGTACTTCAATTCACATGGACGCAAATAATGTATGCATAGACTTTCAGTAGTGTAAGAACTTGGTAACTTTCTCCTTATTTAAGACTTTGATTTGTATATTTTTTCAGTGCCATTACAACTTTTATTATCATACTAAGCTTCCTCTAAGTTCAACAATATCTGTCATACTTAGCAGAAGAAAAACTTTTTTTTTCTCCTATCATTTAAGCCATGTAGACAAAGCTGGAGAAAGAACAACAGACAGCATTATTTAAGGCTATTTAGATTAGATTATATTAAACTGAAAAATCAGACACTGTAGTTCAGTCTGGTAATACCTTTCTGTATCCCTAAGCCTCTATCCATTTTATATGCCAAGAAGTGGGCGGGAAAGTGGAGAGGAAAGAGAGACCAGGTTCATAAAGGCCACAATAATCCTATGGATTAAGAAAGGAAAATACCATCTTAAAATATTACCAAGAATGTCATTTCAGTGGCAGACACAGTGACGTGCAATGCTAAAATAACACTTTTCATCTCAAACAATAGCTGACAATCCAAAGGTGGCAGAAAATTGGAATGGACTGTAACCAGGCAATTTTACTGCAAAGGTATATACCTACAAAAACAAAAGCTCTAAATCCTCCCTCCTCCACAAATAATTACTTTTTATATATAGTACAATTTTCCTTGAGAACATCAAGAAGTAAGTGTACATATATAATGCATGAGCCCACTGTAGGCTTCTTTAGATAGGCTTCTCCATTAATGCAAGGAAATGTTCTGAAGGGTTATCATAGTACCAGTAACCCACTAAGGATATTGAATATAGATGAAGTCACATATTTATTTGAAATGTAGCAATGCACAAAACAGATATCCTTTGGTACAACATCTGGGTGACCTAACACGGAATCTGTTTGCTAAGAAACTATCTGTACTTTTTTTTTTTTTCTTCTTTTTTTTTTGCAATGATATCAAACTACTCAAGTAAGTAAACCTCTTGCAAAAATCAGTACCTTCATTTCCCTTTCAGACACAGAAACAGAACAGCAGAGGTCAAAAGGAAGACTTGCCCAAAGATGACCTATAACAGAACCTGGGACTTTTGACCTCAAAAGCATACTTCTGCACCTGCCCCCATGCTGCCACCTCCAGATGGCAGTTAACATGCCTACAGTCTACTACACAGAGGATGTTTTTCAAAAAAAATAAAGTCATGTGCTTTATTACCATTATTTCATGGCATCTTTTGCTTTTTAAAATATTTCTGCCCAATGCAAAGTCAAATTTTGAAATAAACCATTTGGCTGTCTTATTTTCTCCTCCTCTATATAAAAATTCACAGCCAGACTCAAGTTAACGTATCTTGAGATAGTGACTGTGTTAGTTTCAATACCACAGAAACCAACATATTGTACCTTGCTATGTCTCCTCGATACAGGGATTTGTAGGCCCAGTTTGCAGGGTCTGGTTTCTTGTCTATTCTGAAGGTTTCTGCTGTCAAATCCTGGATATCGTCAAGCCAAACAAAACGATTGCTGGTAAGATTTGATGTTTTCTTATCTAGACTGAAGAAAATGAGAAGAAGGATATTCTAAACATTGGTGAATATATTCAGCATTTACAAAACCCAAGACACATTGCATTTCTATAGTTCACCATAATTTAATTTATTCAAAGGCATGGTACATGATCCATCACTGCAAAGTCAGTCACACACTAGGAAAGAAACAATTAGAAATACACTAATAAGATGATCAAAACAAAACACAAACATTCCTTGCACTTCCAAAACTTGCATTTAGGATTATGAAAGGTAGTAACCAGATCTAACCAATTAATTCCTTGATAAACTATAATCTAAAAGCCATATATCACTGCTTTTTAAATTTAACTTTTGTCTTTCTTAATCGTAGCACCTTACTAAAAGACGATATATCTGTGAGAGGATTATGTTGATTAGCTGTAATTATACCCAAACATTTGATAAAATAGCATGCAGAGTGCTTTATGGACTGCAGTTATACAAGTGAACTGAAGGGGAAATTGCCACCTGCCTCCAAAATGAACTTCCAATCTGAATTCATGTTACAAATACATAACTTAGTAAATGAGTTTTATAGACTTGAAAAGCTTTCTAAAATTTCACAAGACCTACTGCATTTTAGTGCAATTTTGTGGTTCAGGTTTCAAAAACAGTTTCCTGAAAATTCAATATTCTCTCAGTATCAACAATTTATGGAAAGGAGTGAAAACAGACACCCTGAAAGAACTTCAACTCTTTCATTTGGTCAAAGCACTGGCTAGTTGGCCTTGTCTAGCAAACAGCTGATGAGCCAGGTTCAGCACAGAAGTCCATTCCATCCAGCCCAGACATCCTTCCAGTAAAGACAAGAGTGACTGGCAGAGCAGAATGGTCTAAGCATCCCAATGATTCTTACTGTGCTTCCTCACAGCCAAGTAAACCTTCGCTGCCACAAGCTAACAACAGTCTTCATACGGGAGGTGGTGAGGGTGGCTAGAGGCAGATGACAACTCCTCCACTACCACTGCTATTCTACCACAGGGAAACAATATTTACAGCCCTCAGCATCGATACATGCCCACAAGCCTATGCTCTCAACTCCTGGTAAACCTGCCTTGGGAACAGTAGTAAATAGCAGGAAAGGCAAGGACTGCCTGGACTAAACCCAGCTATAACAATTCCTCAGTGTCACCAAATCCTCACTCTGTCCCCAGGAGCAGCTGCAGTGCTGTGAATTAGAGCCAGAGCTGCAGATGCTAAAGAAAAAACAGGAACCAGGGAATCAAAAAAGGCAAAATGGCTGCTCAAACTAGCAAACATGATGAGAAATAGGGGAAGGTGACTTACGCAGCCAGTTACATTGGGCCACTTCAGTGAAGTGATCAAAAACCAGCAGACTGAGAAAAGCACAGCTAGGTATGCCTGAATACTCAGTGTGTTCCCAGAACCTCTTTTACAGCTCAAAGATCGTGCTAGTCACTAGACACCTATTTTGTTGTTCCATATAAAAATGACATCTCCACTAATTACATAGTACTTCAGAGCTCCTGGAATTAACAGAAAAGATCTAGCAAAACAATTTCAATTGTTCAAATACTCATCTGATGTAACATGAGCCAGAAGTATGAAGCAGACAGCATAGAGCAGTAAATGGCTGGACATAAACATTAAATCATACAACCACCTTTGTCTTAATAGGAAAAAAAGAAGTGTTAACTGTGTGAGGAGGGAGTTATATCACAAGGCAAACACAGCTCTATGTTAAGACTTTTGCCCTAATTAAAAATAATGTTTAATGCAACCCATCTCCAAACTCTCCCAGTAAATCATAGATCCATGAAAGGAAACAAGTTTTTCTAATTCTATTTTCATTCCTTTGAATGCAGGTTTAGTCATATAAAAGCTTAGAAAATAAAAAAATAAATAGAAAATAAAAAAAAAATAAAAAAGCTTAGAAAAACTTACCTGCCAGTGGCAAGAATTTAATTCATAAAGCTGAAGAGCCAAGTACAAGCACACAATGAATTTACATCTTGCATAGTATTAATAAATACATACTTTGCTGCTGCTTCCTTTTCGTGATTTCTGCCACTTCTTGGGGCTTTGTCCTCGATGCGCTTAGTGTCCAGGTCTGATTCGCTGCTACTGGAGTCCCCTCTGGTTTTCTTTTTTGTCTTCTTATAATGGTGATGCTTTTTCTTTTTCTTTTTCCTCTTCTTACTTGACTGCCTCAGACTCTCATCTGTATCACTTTCCCCTGACAACTCTGATCTTGAAGTAGTCCTGCTTGGAAACAAAGATACGTATATGTATCTGGATATATGTACAAGTAGCAAAACTGTAAAGAAATATCACCGTAAGAAATTTCAGAATCATTTTACCCTTTACCTTTATTCTCCCTGTATTTTTGGAGAAGAGAGTTAGCAGCAACACATACAGGGAAAATGACATAAATTTGCACTAGATAACTATCTTTATTTTTTCAGCTGCTGGAATTACTGACAACCAGTCTTAAAGTTTTAATTGTCAAAGGCATTTTGATGGGTCATCTGTATAAATATCCACTTGCTATCATCACCAAATTAGAGAAGATGACTGAGCTGATAAAATCTCCTAACTTTCCTAACACAACTTAGGTCAAGCTAAAAGGATGAGAAATCTTTCAGGGTGACCTGCAAAAGAAAAAAGTCTGTATTTTTTTCCCCTCGTTTCTGGTATTTCTTATGTAAATAATAAAAAACCACACTTTTAAATCATTTCCAGATTAGAAATTCAAATCTCACCTATCAAACAACAGTTTTTGATGACTACTGATTTAATGTTATATTATATAATGTAATAACAAAGACAACATGCAACAGATCACACAAAAGACAGATAGTTTTGACAAAACACACGTATATGATTGTACATACTACATACACTCCCATGCTTAATGATCAACTGAAATAATGGAGGTCTTCTGTAACCCTTAATAAAAGCACAAGCTCTTTTCTGGAATCTTTCAATAAAAGGAAGGAGTGAGAAGTCTCAGTATTCCTAATATGTCAATAAAAGAAAATGCAGCGTTTCAGAAGCAAGACATCTCACAAAATAATCTTACACGATTTATTTACGGGTATTAAGACAAAAGCAGCAGTGGGAGAATCATTAGCAGGCCTTTAAAACAAACACACACGTACTCCCCCAAACCAAAAAAACAAACCAAAAACCCCCATGTTGCAGTAATTAGTTTTTATTGACCTGAGATCATACCCTAGGAATAAGCAAAAAGATCAAACGTTTCCCAGTACACTATTTTTTGACAAATTCTTTTTCAAAATAATGAAACGTGGTGGGTTTACTACGTCATTCTATTTGAATAATTTGTAAGTTCCTTAGTTTATGACATTAAAGCCCTGAAAATATTTGAAGAAATATAAGCAGAATATATGACTGATCAACAGAATAGTGATTGCATTTCAATCACAGAATACATGTAAGAATAAGTATACAAAAAGATGTATTCAGCTGTGATTGTTATTATAAAGATATCCTCTATCATGACCACCAACAGTCATTGTAAACAGAGGAGCTTGTATCAAACTAAAAGTGACCAAGTTTTTGAACTTGGCAACTGCAACTTGATTCCATTAAAGAGTTAGTTATAGTGTAGACATACCAAGTATAGCAACTATTCTAGTGAAGGTATTAAAACCAGTTCTTCAGCAAACATGGCTGCTTAAAGCTCATTTTTGTAAAAGAATATAATCACCCACTTCAGTGATCACCATGTTCTACACAGCTGCACAACTTGATATATGTAATATTTCATTAATTCACATCTTCAACTACTTTTTAAAAAGTATAAAACTCAACTGTGAAATGGCTGATTGAACTGGTTTCCACCGAGAAATCGCAAAGATGATGCTTAATCTTTACATTATTTCAAGGGTCACTTAGGACATTCAAAAGCTAATGAAGAATCATGATCACTCAGTTCCCTTTCCATTCTGAAATAACAGTGATTTAAATGCAGCTGTAAGAAAAAGAAAATGGGAATGTAATTGCATAAGTATAATTTCTCATTATTTTAAGTTAAAGGACATGGAAGCATTATTCATACTTTTATATATGACTCGGTTCAGGCCTTTTTAAATACTGAACAGTGGAATGAAAAGCACCCCTAAAAGCTCCTGATTTTAGTCTCACATAACAAAAGATAAGCAGGACATAAGAATGAGGCTATTTCAAAAGATACTGAAATATATTCTACCTTATTAGTGGTGATTTTTCAGGGATGAGATTTGCAACTTCTGTAGTCCGCTGATGCAGTAATAGTGCATCTTCTGTAGAGAAGCTTGGGTTGCTAAGCCAGTCCAATTCTGCAGGTAAAGAAAAGTGTGAGATCAATACAAATTAGCCTGCTGTGCTTTTTAAAGTTGGGAGTTAATCTAGTCAGCAGACAGCTAAATTCGCAGCAAGTGCCACTAAGTTATATAATAAGTGAGCATATAGGAAGGCAGTCCCTGAAATTTCCATTTATCAGAACACTAGGTTTTAATGAGGTGAAATATTTAGGAGCTGCAATCTTCCCCGGCATCAAACTAAGCTTTAAAAACCCCACTATATAATAATACTTTGAAGCTCATAATGAAAGCAGATAATGTTTTATATACTGCTATATACTTTAAAAAAACCCACATCTGCCCAATATTAATTTTTGCCACGTAAAATTTCTGACTTTATATATTTATATATTCTATAAATGTTATATACATGCATAATTATATACTATCTCATATATTTACATATTTAATATAATTATGCACAAGATTATAATATAGATATTTACATATTTGACTTTAAAGAGTAAAATTGATAAAATTACAGAAGGACATAATTACTTGACAGGTGTAGTTAATGAATGTAATACAACTTATGCAAACTTACAAAAATGTACTTTACTCACTGTATGGAAAATATTTTTAACATGATTTTATTGATAGGGACACCCATTACTGATAAGAATACTCAAATGTTTTATACAAGGTCAAAATGTGTCACCAGATTCTCAGTTCTCTAAGCACCAAAATCATAAGACTTCTAAAGAGTGTGAAGAAAGGCTAATTGAAGCTAATTTTGGTGTATTAGTCAGCCCTAAGTATTCCGCACCTAGACCTCAGCCTTTTTACTCATTGGGTAAGATCAGATACTGGCAGAATGTGGAGGGGGAATTTTTTGCCATAACTTTACTGATATTAAAACTTCTATAACAATTTTCATAGAGACTTCACTTCTAGAATTCTTTTAAGTATGTGAAATTTTCTAACATAGTAAATAACAAATGTTATTTCACGTAGGCATAGAATTTAACATCAGCCTCTCTGGTGTCACACCACAGGAGATAACAACAAAAGGAACAAATTTGTTCTCCCTGCCTGTTCTCCATGCTCTTTACAACCATTTTCACCTTGGTGTTCTTCCTGTCACACTCCTGTCTTTGCACTTTCGACTACACTGACCTCTAATCCTTAAATAGCATGAACTCATTGTCTGCCAAGCCATACGTCTCACCTCCTTCTAAAGTATTTCTTTCAGAAATAGCTCTTCATACCAAAATTCTTTCTTCCATCTCATATCCCTGAACTGTTGTCCACAAAAGGATTTAAAATGGAGCAGGCTGCAAAACAGTTTGTTAACCTAAGTTAAACTCACTGAGAAGAACGTACAATCAAACAAAGCTCCAGTTCACATTTCCCAAGCTACTAAAGGCACCGTGGGGAGGGCCACCCTCCCTGGTCCATCTTGAACCTCCACCTCTGTGAGAAGAACTCACAATTCATGGCACTGTCAGGACCAAAACATACTTCCCAGGAGTGCCCCAACCCATATGCTACAGAACACTGCCATGCACCATTTCCCAGTTCACCAAAACTCAGGATGTAGACTGAAAAATAAAAATTCATCTGTATTATTGTAACCTTCTGCCTGGCAATCAGAATCACCAAACCTAAGGCAAATACATCACCCTACTTTGTTGCAAATCAACATGAGGTTTGGTTTTTTTTTCCCCTTCCAGGAAAATACTTTAGATTAATGTAAAATTAGAATAAAAATTGAAACCTTAAAACCATGATCTTTTCTTGCCTACTTAAAATATGAGAAAAATCTCCTATTTAGTTTAAATTAATCCACCCTGGCACAAATGCCTTCTTTTTAAGTATGCATCTGTGATTCTAAAACTGTAGATCTACCGCAAAGCATTCTTCCAAAACCTTTGGTGAGCTTAAAGGAGAAAGATTTATGCTGGGTAATATGCAAGCGACATTTCACTTGCCTATCAAAATAATTATTCCCCTGCTGGGGAGTAAGTGTTAACAATAAGTTAATTTCTTGTTTTGATCCTGTAAGAGATGTATTAAGAAGCAACCTAAAATCAGAATTACTTCTTAGAAGAATTTTATTTAGTATTTTCCATGAGATACCAAATTGGGGTTAATAATTCAACATACGTCACACAGTATACCAAGTGCTGCTTTATACCTGAGATTTATTAAACGTGATATTGATTTTAAAATTATCTTCCTTACATTCAATTATTTCTGCTCAGTTTGGTAATGAAGACAGGGTGTAAAGGAACGCAGGAGCAAACTGCAACCCTACAATGTTTTTCTACTGGTCACACTCTTGTCTTCCTTAAACATAGACAAATTTAGAGGAAGTACAATGGTCTAGAGCACTCCAGATTTCAGCAAATGTAACTAATCTGGGCATAAAGCCTTCTATTTATTTACAGAATTAAAGGAGACACAATTCCCTTAACAAAAAAAAAAATATCCATCTTTGTTTTGATTTGCATTTTATTATCCAGATCCACCTAACAAAACAGAAAAATTTACTGGTTTGGCAGCGTCTCTGGTGTAAAGATCACATAACAGCACAAAACTGTAACTTATTAGCCAGACAGATCTCCTTAAAATTATTATATTTGTTCCAAGGATATACAAAACATATCTAACCTGTCTTTGGCCCAATCTCCAGTAATATACTTCAGACACAAAGATATCCTCTGTAGCCTTTGAGCTTCTCTTCTTTTTAATAAATTATTGTTTCCCGTTGTAATGTGTAATAAATCATTTACTAGGAGTATTTTTGGTAGAAATAAATTTATTGTAAGGTAGTTCTGTATTGATTTGAATGAATAATTATGGTTCAAAAATCACTTGAAATATATTAATATAGTACTTGTGACACTGAATGAAACACTGGGTTACATTTTTTTAAAAAGCATAATGCATTTAAATAATTTGCCTTCAGTCATACAGAGCTGTTGATGACAAAATTCAGAATTCAAAACTTCCAATATTCAGATCATTAGGAAAAAAGTCTATGATGTTTAACTTCTAAGATCTTGATCCAAGGCCTTTTAAAATGCTGTATGCATCAAAAGGCTTTTCACTGATTCGAAGAGCATAATATCAAGTCCTCCAAACATTAATGCACATAATGCATTTTTTAATATTATTCATCAGTGTAAACACTTTAGATACAGACCAATCCAAACTAGGAAAAAAATATTTGCATACAAGTATGCTAAATTTTATAACCTTGAGCCTTGTGGCACTACAGTGCCAAATAACTCCCAAATGGAGATACAGATCCTTAGCAGCATTAGGAGCTTCTGAAAAATAGAAAGCGACTGATACATTTCTTTTTAAAACAGCATTATTGATCACATTGACAAAATGAATAGAGAAGAAAATAAACAAAGAAAGCAGTAAAGCTCCAGCTGTTTTAGAAGGCACAATAAAACACAGGGCTGACCAACCGTATAAATTTCCCTAAGGCACCAAGCACACTTTATACAGAAGCGGCTACATCTGAACTGGCAGAAGAGTGGAAAGCAGTCATCTTTATATTTCTCTGTTTAAAAGGCTAAGACCAGAAACACGTTCTTAAATAAAGAGAGTGAGTTGACAAGATTTTCATTCCCCTCCTCCTCCTAGCAAATTAATCCTACGGCTCACAAAAGGATGAAGCCTGAATTTCTGAGTTGCATCCTCCATCCTTTACACTCCCTACCACTGCCACAGCTTCAGGAATTATCTGGGTTCTCTAGACCCTTCTACAGTACTTTGCCACATCCCTTAATTACTGGCTGGGCAAAAGGCAGCCTGTGCTGTGTCAGACTGTGATCTCTGAAGATGTTTATTAGCTGGCTAACGTGCATGTGCTCACTGCCAAGCCCATCCATCCTGGTAACAGTTCAATTCATGATAGAGCCTCTCTCTCAGCAGTGGCATTTTATCTAGATTTACCTTTTATAAGCAAATGTAGATTTTCACATATGGCCTCTACTTTTGCCATTTCTCTTTCCCACCACAACAAATTTGACTGAAAGGGTTAAAATACCTGAGGAGGAAGAGAGAGATACTAGGTAGGCTGGCAGACAGATGCACAGCAAGCATGCATGCGATCCATTTACATAGGAAATTTGCCTTAAATACAGCAATATAATGTCTATTATTGCCTCTAACTACCAGAAGTGCACTTCCAAGATGTCATTTTGACATAACTTTACCTGAAAGTATCTGTTATTCCCTCAGAGATGTGAAGTCATTCACTAACTTGGTACAATATGATAACAACAGTGAGCACAAGCAGAATAAGATTTATTTTTTATATTTGAAATTATTGTTTTAGGGCCTCCAAGGAAAACTCGCCTTGAGAAATGGAGTCATAAACATTAATCCCCTGACTGTGCCTGCAGCTTGGTTCTACCTGAGCGGATGAAATCAAATTGCTTTTTTAAAACACTGAAGAATCATACTGCAAAAACCAACCCCTGTAGCACAGTCTATATGCCTCTGTGGATACACCAGGGCAATGTTGAGAATTCTCCAACTACAGTATTTTCTGAACAGTTTAATCAAACTGACCTAATACTCCGGAATGAACTGACAATTTTTCCCATTACACAACATGCAAGTCCAAACCTCCTTGTAAATAATCTCCAGTGAATAAGTTAGCTGGATACAAACATTTCAAATATCAAAATGCATTCCGAACTTTAAAACTCTACCTTTTCATTTTTTTGCTATTTTTTCTTGCCCGACATCTAAAAAGTTGATCATTTTCTCAGGACGGATTTATGTTCTTAAAGAACATAAATAATAAAAGATATAACAGTCCTGTTTTGTGATAATATGCAGGTACTTGTTATTGTTCTACTCTACCATCCACATTCATGAGCACAACAGCAGAAGCAATCCAATGGCATTCCTTTTATAGCTTCCCAAAAAAAAAAAAAAAAAAAAAAAAAAAAAAAAAAAAAAAAAAAAAAAAAATGTACAGTGCATGTCTACAAAGATAATTTTTAAGAGTTATGCAAAGCCTTTTGTCACCTCTCAGAATCCTGAAAATCTGCTTTCAGCAAAAATCACTGCATCATCTTACCTACAGAATAGTTCAGACTGTAAATAATGCTGTGCATAATGCTCACTACTGTGAGTGGGGTTAATTATTACCACTGCTTTGTTCAGTACAGCTACTGATAAATTTGTAATTTATCTTCTACCAAAAACTAATTAAGCTTTACAACATAATTGTAAGAAACCATATACAAAATTACTTTGCACTCTAGAGGTTGCTGCAACTCAGCAATTTAGCAGGACAGGAAGAGTGTACAGCAATACTTTGGTTTCAGGCAGCACTTATATTTATAAATGGTTTAGCAAGGTTTGTATGAGAGTATGAGACATAGGTGGTTGGAGGAATGAAACACGGCCAGCACATTTACATTATTACCTCAACTTTTACAATAAAACTATGAAGCAGTCCTAAATGACTGCAAAAGACACCTCAGTTTTGCATATCAGGTTAAATACAACATACCCTGTGATCTCTGTATTATGATGGACTTTGGCTTCATATCAGCTCTGAGGAAAGAGAGTCATCTATCAGAGAGATACCGAAGTTGTCCATCAAGTTCTCAAGTTCTCACAAGCTGAACGTGTGAAATTTGATATATGCCACCATAAATCTGGGTCTAAGTTAATAGTTAATTTTTATAACTTATACTGAAATGTAGTAATTAAAAACAAAGTTCATTATTGGCTAAAACATAAACCAAATTTTGTTCCTTCAAGTTTTGTCAATAATTCTGACACAAAAAACTTCCAGTAGACCAAAATGTAACTCATAAACAGTGCTAATAACCGAAATCTAGATCCAAAGTCAGCCTTAACATCTTTTTCTATGTAATTTGATCTTCCAGACAGGTGTTCTGCAGTGACACAGACTACGCGTAACAAACCTAAAGGCCAAATTCCCAGAGTTTTAAAATACAAGCAAGGTCTTACTACTAGAGAATTTTACTGTACCTCTGGCTGGCAGAGCAGCTCCTCTCTTCCTAGAAGCTGTAATTTTGGATCTTATTACATCCACTATTTCCTA
>NW_009258767.1:720323-721134 GCF_000687185.1 Egretta garzetta | reverse complement strand
GCAAGAACATCTCTGTTCTGGCAGACTGAGTATCAACAGCTGCAATGCCATCAGGGGGTAATGCAGAACTGGTGAGAACAAGCAACTAACCCCAACATGTATTGCTAAAAGCTTCAAAAGCTCACCATACTGATTGGATCAAATATACAAGAAATTTAGCCTAGGTAAACAATTCTCTTCAAGTTTCACCTTGTTGTGGTGCCTAGAAGATGGGCAGACTCAAGGGTGGTGGAAGCTGGCAAGCAAAAAGCAGTGCAAAACATCTCCCAGGAGAATTAATAAACGCTGTGCATACTTCAGAGTTTGGCAATACACCAGATAGGGTTCTTCACTCATTTAATGAAAATATAACTCGCTAGACAGTCAAAATGATAAACTGAATTCATGACCTTCCAAAAAATATCCTTTGCAAATAAAATTTGGCTTAAGGAGCAAGGAAATGAGAAAACACTTTTTAAGTTGTCCAAGGCTAGCAGGCAAAAAAAAAAGCCCTCGTTTCCTGTATCAAGCAAACCCTCTCCGCCACACACACAAAGTTAACATACACGTATTTTTCAAAGCTGTTCCTACAGCCATGCCTCCAGCAGCTACCAGCACATAGCTGGAAGCAAATCTAAACACGCCTGAGGGCCCGCCCGTGAGAAGCCACCCCCATTTTTATGGGAATGTCCCTATTTGGGGTTCTCCCCGAAGTTAACCTCACAGAAAGTCACTTTACTCGTAAGCACGGTAACTTCGCCCAAACCGGACGCGGCACGCCTCGCGCGGAGTACGCCTGCGCGCGCCGTACGCACGCCCGGCTCCGCACCGG
>NW_009258767.1:693951-720180 GCF_000687185.1 Egretta garzetta | reverse complement strand
GACGGGGTGCGCGGAGGGGCCAGCACGGTGCAGAAGGCTCCGTGTGGAGGCGAGGGGAAGCGGAAGAGCTTCCCGAGGGCCGGGCCGGGGAGGGCTGCTGGGGGAAGGAGGGTTCTCCCAGGACTTTACCTTTCCTGGAGCCCTCGCTGCTGCCGGTTGGGGGCCCCCCGGGCTCAGCGGCACCGGCAAATGCCGGGAACAGGGCCATCTCTCAGCTTGCCGCCACTACTATCTGCCCGAAGTGCCCTGCGGAGCGGCGGGGGAAGATGGCGCCGCGGCTCGAGGCATCCTGGGAGATGCAGTTCGTCTGCCCGACCGCCCAAAATGGCGGCGGGGCCTGGGGAATGCTGAAGGAATCGCCGCTGTCGCTAAGGGGACCGGAGGAGGGAACTGCTGGGGGAACAGGCGGGGATGGGGTTTCTAGAGCCAACCCTTCCTTCCCCACCACCCTGTCTTCCCTCACGGGCTTCACTGGGAGGGAACATCTCGAGACTGGAATGCTCAGCTGTGTAAAGGAGAATGTTGTAAGAAGCCATGCTGCCTTTCTGTGAAGATCCACTGTATGTTTGAAGGCCCGTATAGCCAGCCAGCCTGTCTCAAACACCTAAGCAAGTGCTTAGGGAAGAAATAACCTCAGTCAGTCCTATATAAGCCTCTTGACCAGGGAGTCACCCATCATGGTAACAGCATCCATGAGCCTGCCCTCCATAAAGGAAGTGGAAAACCAATTTTTAATGCTTTTACACTTGGCACCTTCTTGGGCAGGATGTTCAGGTTTTAATTGTATTGTCTGAAACAGTATTTCCTTTTTGTCTCAAGCCCAGTGCCTGGTTCTTGCATTGTGAGGAAAAATAAGTATCACCATTCACTCCGCAAAATTTTATACATTGTTAAGATACTTCACTTCAGTATTCTCCTTTGTGGACTGAAAAGTCTGCTTTTTTCTTTGTATATTAAAGCCACTACATAATGTTCTCCTTGTCGAATTTCTTTAGTTTTTCTAACTCCTACACTAATACTACTGCATGACCAGAATTTCCCATAGTGATTAAACTATAGGTGTACAATGGGTTTAGGCATTATACAGAATTATAATGACTGATTTGTTTTCTGCTCCTTTCCCAGTACCTTCGGATCGTTCTCTTGGGCTTTTGGCCTCTCCTGAGCTACAATGTCTCTTAAGATCCCATTCCTAAGTGGCAAAAGATAATAGGTAATGATTGTGTATAGATGTTAGGATTGGCTTCCCTGTACACACTGCTTCACACTTACTGAGCTGGTTTTTTCAGTTGTTTTATAATTTATTTCTGAAATACTTCAGCGACCTTTCTCAATCATGTTTCCAGTTGATTGTCTTAATACTTTTGCACCATCTGCAGATTTTGTCAACTCCATGTTCACTGCTGTTTACAGCCTTTTCGTAGATGTTGAAACAGTCAGATCAGACTTCTTCCCTTAGAAAGCTATAAAACTATTTCTTAATCCTTGTTTCCTACCTTTAATTTATTATTAATCTATAAAATGCTATTCATTTTTATCAACAGGAAAGAAGAATGTAAGTACAGAGAGAAGAGGATTCATGGCCACTTATAGCCTGGAAGTCATCAAATGAGTGGGGCCTGATTGCCAACTTGGAACAAATGTGCTTTATGCTCACATACTGATGTGTAGCAATGTATTTGTTCAAGTCTGTTAACATCGATCAAGTTTTGTAGTAAAACATTAGAATGTGGAAAATGCAGTACATAATATATAGCAATATATATCTACCTAGAACTGGTAGAGAAGATAGGGAAAAAAATCTAAAAGAAGCACATTATCAATTTGTGACCAAATTCTGAAGAGACAATCTAAAAAAAATTGTCTCGTCACATGCACTTTTCAGCCCTTTTCCTGAGAAAAGAAAACCTCTAATTATGCTACCTGAACAAGCATTTGTCTTTCTGTCTGCCTGGCATAATTTCCCCAGTTAGTTTTAGAACTTGTGACCAATTTAATCCAAATTTAACAGGAGGTTTACAGGTTATGACATTACTGCAAATTACATGAAAACAGGTGGCAATACAGAGCAGGGTTTTCAGTGGGAGGAAAACTCCAGTGTGCATGCAGTTCACACTGGGAGGCTAACCTACTGGGAAAGTTGAGTCAGAGCTCTGCCGCTCATGGAAATATTTGTTATAATCTTATTTGGATAGTTATTGAAATTTGTAAATGCGTTTATTCTGCATACTTCAGCACCAGGAAAACTACCATCTATCTACAGAAAATTCGTTATTTCCCTGTTCTCTTAGGAACCAGACTCAAAGCCCTTTTGAGATACTAATGCCTTAGATGCAGGATAAACTAAATGAATTTCCTAACAAAAGCATTCAGTTTATTTGCTGAATGTCCTTAGTCCCATTGTCTCTCAGCTGCTCATAGTGATGGTAGCAAACAACTTCTCAACAGAGAGAATAGAGAAAATGTGCTTTTCAGGAGTAAAGCAAATTACCAAGAATCCTATAAAAATCCTAAGTACAGATTTATGCCCTGTGTCCGTGGAAATTAGCCCAAATATTATGGATAAAGAGAAGGATAAATTAGCTAAGTGTGTTATTACTGTTGCCATACATATATTATTGTGACAGAAAAAAAAAAAATCCTCCACATTTAACACTACCACATAAATGCAGGCAATATTTCCCGTTATTGCAAGTGGAAGTTAAACTTGTGTGAACAATGCTTTTAGATTATTGAATCTATTTGTACAAGTAGTTCCTACTTATCATTAGTAGAAATTGGCTATGTAGTAAAATCTTCTATGTTGACAGTTCCTTGACTTACTGAATGAGCAATGCCCACTCTGATGAAATGTAGTTTTCTCTGATGTATTTAGCCCCACATCTAGCAAGTTTTATTTTGCAGCTTTCTGCAAAATGCATTTTAATAAAGTTATATGAATACTTTACTAAGCCTTTACGGGCAAAAAGTGCTATTATGAACAAATTGTTTGCCTCAACTCAGTTGAGCCAAGCTTTTTCTTAGGATTTAGTGAAGAACCTGACCAAAACACCTCTTGATGTCTAGAGTAGAGTTACCTGAAACACTCAGCATTGTTTCTTCAGTTCTATTGTAGTAACAGCAAACCATTGAGCCTTTTACAATGCAGACAAAACCACAGTGGCTGTACACAACAAGAGTTCCTTGTTAATAAGAAGGAACAAACTAACTAACAACTAGAGGTAGTAACAAGTTCCTTACTTAAGAACACGCTGTTCCACTTTTTACGTTGCATCTACCTATTTAACATATTAAAGTCTGGTATAGTTAATTTTTTTTATTAATAATCCATTTTAAGGATTTTTCTTCTTTGGAAAGCCTTAACAGTGAGTAATATACTGAACTGCCTAAGCAGATGTGAATGTGATAGTTTTCAGTAGATTTGGGACTTGAGTTCTTTTGTATATTTTGACAAAAATCAGAACATTATATTTAGGGACAAAAAAACCCCCTCTCATCAGGTTCATAACATTCTCCTTATTACAATAAAATTGTAGGAAATATCTGTGAATCTGACTTCTGTGAAATGAAGCAGTAATTCAGGCCCCCTCACCAGGGCCTGAAAGGCCACAGCAGGCCAGTTCTGTTCTTGGCCTCACACACTCACATTTTGCTCTGTCACGCTCTCCATACCCTAATTTTACAGCCTGTGATATCATGCCTCTCATATCTTTCATATTTTCTGTTGCTTCTCCACATTTTCTACTTCCTCTGTAGTAAATCCTATAGTTAGTTCTTCCTTCCACTCTGATGATCGAAGAGCTCCTGCTAGGAGTTGGTTCATCTATAAGATACCAAGGCACCATCCTCTTTACAGCAGAGGGTTTGTTCTCATATGCAAAAACTTACAGAACTAGCCTTACAGTACTGCACTATAAACAGTGTCATTTCAAGCACACACAGTGGGTACCTTGAATAAAAGCATTAGAAATAAAGGCAACCATTTTGAGTAAGGGCTACATTGCACCCATTTAAAGAAATGAGCATCCCTAAAATATATTGTAAAATTTTATGATACTGTAAGAGAAGAGGTTGCATTAGGGAGGACACGAAATTAATTCTGACCACAGGGGATGGATTAGCAGGATTCCACCTCTGTGGCCCCACCAGCCTTTTCAAACCTCATTGACATACCAAGTGCTGCCAGCAGCATGTGATGGTAAACCTGTATCAGGACAAGAATGCTTATACAGCTTACTCTAATAAGAAAAAGTGTGATTTTAATATGACACATTTAGCATGTTCCTACAGTGAGAGGAACTGGGCAAATATAAAAGGAGGGTGCTATAGCTTTATCTCCCTGCAGTGAGACCTATAGAGCACAATGGGGTTTCCAATAACACAGGTTCCTGTCCTGATGGCGTGCCAAGTTTCCAGCCTTCCTCTACATTTTCCCAGCCCCTTCTCAGGTTTCGTTCACTAAGAAATCCTTTTGTCTATGCCAACGCTACTCAGATGTTTTGAGATCTACTGAGTAATTTTACCAAGGGCTGATTTTTTATTGAGACCCGCTCGGCAGGCAGAAATGCGAGAGCTCCAGTTTCAGCTCTGCCAGGTGCGGCACACTGCTGCCAGGCTGTAACCTCAGCACCGTCCCGTGGCCGGCCTCGCCAGGAGAGCAACATGGAAGAGATGAGCTCCTGCAGGAGCATTGTGTGCTTGGTCCCCGTAGCTATTTTATTTCTTCTTTCTACCCTGCTGTCAGGGTGCTGCATTGGCTGGGGGCTCCCCAGGGGCCAGGAGCTGTGGGAGCCAGGCCAGGAGCTCCACAGCCAGAAGCAGGGCACCAGGGGCAGCCCCAGCCCTGGAATCAGGCACCACCCTGGGGACGAGGCCAGGCTGAGGCTGGGCTGGGGGTGTCACCAGGGCAGGGGCTGATGGCGCCGGGGGGCTGGCATAGGGTCTTGGGCTGTGGGCAGGGTGGGGGAGGCCCTGGGGAAAGCTGGGCAGGGGCAGTCAGACCTGTCAGTGTCCTCAGGGCCATGACACCTTCACCCCACTCCATTCCCCTTCGAAACTGCTGTTTTACTTCCCACCCCTTCACCCTTCCCACCTCTGCTGTTCACTTGAGGAGGGAGAGGACTGGCCTCCCCTCAGTCTGGATGTGACCCGGCAGGCGCCGCTGCCATGCCACCGCTCTCCTCCCTGCCTGCTTTCTTTCCCGGGTAACCAGATCCATGCCATGAGCATCATGCATGACACGGCTGGGACATTTCACAGAGGAAACGATGTAGAGCTCTCCATCATCTCCCGCCTTGCTGTTGTTTGAGAGAGGCAGCTCAAGAAGATGTCTTCTCAGAAGAAATTCCTCTTAAATGTCTAGATATTATTCTTCCAGTCCTCAAAACTGACAGATCAAAACTGAACATAGTCTGGTACAAAAGTACAGCAATTTCACATCTGTCTTTCAAAGGCACTTCTACTGTATCTTTAAAAGGAAATGAGCTGACTTATATTTAGCAATTCCATTTACTAACTTTCTCTTCAGTTTTTAATTATATATTGTATTACATGTACAGTAAGCATTCTAGGTAAGGTTATTGTATAATACTGCTATTAAATTTGATGTCTCACATTTTACCCTCAAAGTATCTATTTTGCAGGTCAGTATTTCTATATTTACTAGAGTCTTTTATACAGAGATTTTGAAAATTATGTTATTGCTTGTTGAAAATATGCAATTCTACTGCCTTCTTCTTCTTACAATATAATAATACCTGAATAAAATGTTAGCAGTTTAAATTATTAATAAAACGGTGATATAAAATTACATGGAAGTGGTGCAAACATTTTTCCTTCAACAGATAAAATTAAATAGAAAATAAACATATATAAGTTGATCTTATTCAGAGATGCATTACTGCTAATATTTTTACAAAGGCTGTCAGGCCATCTTTCTAGTGCTTCAATAAATCTCGCGATTTATTTACTGATCCAAGTTCTATCTGTAAAATCTTCAGTTATGACAAGCTTGCTGGTTTATCAAATGCGTGCTGGGTAGATCAGCTATTACAGGTATGTAATTACACATGGACGTATGTAATAAAGATAACTGGTTCTGTTCAGGTACACATTCTCATCTACAATTCAAAAACCTAAAGGAGATTTTGCACTTGATCAATCAAGCTTCATGGCAGTGCTGGCCTTCAACTCTGAACTAAGGCCATGGTCAGACTGACCCTGTATGCATGTAAGAAATACATATACACTGTTCCATAATACAAAACAGAGACAGCAACTAAATTATGAGAAACCTTTGTTTCAAAGTCATACTCTAGATAGGCCTATTAGGTTTTTAGACATAAACCTCAGACTTGTATTTTAACTTCTGCTGTATGTGCATGTATGTATATGTAACTATAAATTTGTATTTGTATATAGATTACAAAATGTGAGGGTCTTGATATTGCTGCCAGTACATTTACTGAGAATTTTGCTGTGAACAAAACTACATGCAGAAGAGGAAGGAGATATTTTGCAGACATAAGCAGAGTGTACTGTTTGCCGGAAGTGCCCACTAGCATTTTTATACAAGCTTTTTCAGGATGAAGACTAGAGAGTTTTATGAAATTCTGAATGATCAGTACTCCCTATGTATCCAAAACCATGCAATTTTATCCAGTTTCTTTTTGTAGAGAAACACAGGCAAGAAGTTTGATTCCTGAAAAAAAACCCCACCCAACCAACCAAAAAACCCACCCCACCCGTTTTTGGCCTATTTTTGTGTCTTGTACCCTGGAGGGCCACCATCCTGCTTTTTAAAACGACACAGGAATAGATCTTCCTGTAAGAAAAATGCATTGGACTTACTTCTTTTATTCTCAACTCAAAACAAGTAAGTGTTGCATGCCATTCCGACAGAAAACATTTTGAGGTAGCTTTGTGGCTTCATCGTGCAGCCACAGCTGAAGCTTCCAGTTACTGTAATGGGGTGTTTCTTTGGTGCCTTGGGATCATAGGATCAGGTGTTTTAATCTCGGGTAGGGGTAATATCCCTGATGAACCTTTCAAAATGCAGCCTATGAAACACAGTTAGCATGCTTAGATAGCCAGTATTTAAAAAAATAAATAGGCTACACTGTCTAACAGACGGGATTTTCCTTTTCTATTGTAGTTAGCAATTATTCTGCATTTTCCGTGGGCTTCATGATTTCTTATGTAAAATCCATGCTAATTTCTCATTAGACTTTTCCCCCAAATAAAGTTTATCTAGCCACTTATCCCTAATCCCTAACCTTTTGTGAATATAGGTCTAGAAGGGATGGTCTGAGCCACTGAGTCCAGGCTTCTCTGCAGAAAACCTTACCACATAAGTCTGTTCATATATTCCATTTTGAAACTTGTTGGGCTTTTCTACCCACAACTCCTGTTGCAAGACAGGTCCAGAACCTCAATTTTCCAATGCTTAGAAACATCCTGACTTCCTCCTTAATTTCATTCATGCTCTGTTTATATCCATATGTTTCTGGGCCAGCATTTTCCTATGGCTTAAAATAGCTCTTTGCTTTGCCAGGGTGCTAACCTGGATGTAATCTATACACAGACAGTAATCATATGCCACTCAGCCTTTCTTCCATTAAGCAGTTTTTAAATTTTGTAAGATCGGTGGCTCAGTCCACTGAATTCTTTGCACTTTTCTCAGTTCATATTCTGAACTAGAATTGTACACAGTATTCCAGATGCAGTGGTACTCTACAGAATGGCCTACTTCTTCTCTACTGAAAATATTCTACAGCCCTGTGTTTATAATTTAGTTGGCTGAATTGTACTAGTGGCTCATAGTGACCATGATCAATAATTACACTCGGGCATTTCCAATCTATCGCTTCCCCTGGATTAATCCCCCTATTATATTAGAAAATCTTGTTATTAATCCCAAAGGACATGGCCTTGTATTTTGTATTAAATTTAACTTTAGTTCTATTACTCCAGGCTGCTAGGTCACCTGTTTTCTAGGAATGAAATTCCTGATATGGCTCGTTGTCAGCAAGGCCTCTCAGGTTTTACCATCAGCAAGTTTAATTAGCATGCTCTTATTTTTGTGCCATTGCCTTTATTAAATAAGATTGGGCCAAATGCTGGTATAAGGAGCCCCACTTGAAATCCCTCTCTGGGCTCATAGTGCCCTTTCCAGCACAGACCTATCCTTATCCGTCTTCTAGCCACTTCTTTATCTGACTTACATTTCTTGTGCTATTTCCCATTTCAGCTAATAATCTCACAAGTACTACACTGTTGAGTGCTTTATTGAGATAAAAATCAATTGGATCTACCAGGTTTCCATCCATAAAAATTCTGCTGCCATTAAAGTATACTCATGATCTACCTTTCGTAAACTTGGACTGCATTTTATCCCATCTTCCATTTATATCCATAGTGTTCATTATTTTCAAGATCTGTTTTAAAGCTTTGTGTGTTATTGTAGACTAACAGAATAATTGCAAATATATTAAATGTTTATAAAAAGGAAAGCAAAGCTTGCTATATGGCACCACCCCAATATAACAGATGGATTAAAATCTCTACCACAAGCCATAAAACTTCATGCCCTAGTTATTTCATTAGTCAGTAATGCTTCCCCATTTGAGCAAGTTGAGCTCTCCTAGTTTAGCTTCCATGCCATGGTTCTTTTCACTTTGTATATATTCTCTTCCAACAGGAAACTTAGCTTTGACTTTCCTTTCCACATCTTTGTCTCTTCTGAAAGCTGCAAAAATTACTCACTAGGCTGGGGAATGTAGGTAGATTATATATAACCTCAGTGCTTTGGGGCTCCCCCTTCTTTTTGTGCTAGTTGCAATTGCTACCTACGTCGCTAAACAGTCTTTTGCAAGATCTAGCTCTGGGTTAGGTTTGGCAAATCTTCCTTGAGTCCTGTACCTCCAAGTGGCCAAGTCATCACTTTCTTCATTCATTCATTTCCCTTCTCCATTCCGTACAGCTCTTTTCCTTGTTTTTACTCTGACTGCTGAGGTGGTTGCTTATCCCACTTCCATACTTGGAATGTAGATTCCATACAGTTTTTGCATCTCTGAGTTAGATAAATTCCAGATCTGTGTCACGCTTAAGCCTCTGATTTATTTGGTCCATTTGAATACCTCAATTACTATTCTAATCTACCAACATTTGTTCTTACAGTTTTAAAAAAGCCCTCCAAAACATTAATTGTAGAAACAGCTTTGTTTATTCTTCCATTTAGTTTGGAATTTTCAACCAGGTGGGGATGGAGAAGGGACTGGTCTGTATTTACTTTAAACACAACCAGCTCTCTCCCCATCATTATTACCTACCTAAAATTAGTCTAAAATAGCATTGTTTTGTACCCAGTAAAAAAAAAAAAGAGGAAGATTCTGGCATTTTTAGCAGGTGAGACATTTGCTACCTGGAAAGCTTTGAAACATGTAGTTTGATGTATCTGTTTGACATTAACCTAAAATTTCAGTCTTCCCCTGAAACACACCTAAAGAAAAAAAAAAAAAAAAAAAAAAAAGCAAGCTTTGGTTGTCACTTGCACAAATATCTGGGCTGTAATGGTATTAGTAGCTCATGTTTTCCACTGTATATCTGCATTTTTTAATTTCTCTTCAACCTCGTCAGAAATCTCCCTCATCCCCATGTTTCACCAATAACTGAGCTGTGATGCTTGCAGATTTTCCTTTCTCCAATCTCCATTTGTGCTGCAAAGTTCCATTAATTCAGCTGCCATCAAGATCACAAACTTTCCTCCAGTCTTCTAGAAAATTTCAATTTGTAAATAATATCACATAGGTATCCATTATTGGTATTGAAAAGTTTTATTACCAGACAATTTGTATAATGCTTGAATTGTATGCAATGTCACCTCTCTGACAGAATGCTGATTGCTGTCACTAGACAACCGATACAACAGTCATAGAAACTGGTTGATATACACACAGTAAAAAAAATAAATCTACAACATAATGAACTGGAATCCTGCTGTCCTGAACTATTACACTGTTTTTTCAGCACACTGAGGATTATTATGCCTATAAAAACCAACCTAACATACCTAAATTGTGGATGGCATCACTAAGTCACAATAATATATTAACTGGGACTAATCAACTATATATTTATTAAAATGAAATCCTCTATCGTATTAGCAGCCAAAGTCCTTTCATATAAACTGCAATTATTCTACTGAAGTGCTGTTACTTTCGACCTGAAAAGCGGCAATATGCTGTACAACCTTGAGAAGGGGAGAATGCATAGGCAAGTACACTTGGTAAGAGCTATAATAGCATTAGGAAATTTCATTTTTATGTAGAGGAGAACAGACATTAATTTTATTTTTATGGTCCTTCCTCAAAGGTACAACCATGCTTCTTCCATGCACTTCTTTTTTACCTTACCTGTCCCTCAGTGTTTTCCTACACCCACTGAATTGCATAAAAGCAGTTCTTTTAGCGCAGAAGGCTGGAAAAAAACAGCTGTACACACATTAAATGTATTAGGAGGAAAAGTAAGGGTGATGGTAATTCAAACTTAGTTCTCAGTGCAATAAAATAGCCTAAGCCAGAATAATTTGAATGTCCATGTACCTTCATCAGGGTATGAGTGAAAATATAGATATATCTCTATGTCTATAAATTTCATATTTCATAGCTTATTTTATACACATGTACAGGAGAGGAGCAGTTTGAAATTTACACATTTGCAAGAAAACTGAGTATGTCAAAAACCTGCTACTCAGTCCGTACCACAAACATGAATATGCACAACTTCATCAAAATGTTTGCAACTATCTTCTTTCCCACGTAAGTAGGAGGCTGGACTAGGAGACCTTCCAAGCTGACCCCTGCTATGATCCTGTATAAATTCTCCATCCCTCTAGAATTCTCTCACAACCACTATTCCATATCCAGACATGCACAAAACCAGATGACAACCCTTTGACAAATAGCTCGCAGCCTAAATCTCACTCCCATATATACATACTTATTTCCTTTTTGGTACCCACACTCAGGATGATCATCACCACCCATGACCATTTGCTCACAAATGGCCAGCCACATATTGTTCCTTTTCTTTTTCCACTCAGCATTGTACAACAATCGTTTATCTCACTGTCCAGCCCAAATACTCTTTCCTCCCTTAATAAATGTTACTTTCTTTTTTAATTCCCCTTATATTCTTCATCACTTTCTCTCACATCATCAATTTATTTCAAAGCCATTGGGCTTTCATGAACCCTGAGTTCATTTTCACAACTGCAAAAATTATCTGAAATACTTTCTACCCATCCAGCTATAGTAAGTCCTTTTTGGTCAGAGGACTTCTTACCTGTTTTCATGACTTCACTTTTGGCAGCACATGAAATCCACCCTCAGAAATACAAGCTTGGACATATCACTGGGATGGAACCAAGGCATTACCAAGACAAAGGAACAACAACCACCACATCAGTCCAGGCTAGACCTCAATAGCTTGCAAAAGAAGCGTTATGTGCGGTTTGGATGGGTGAGGGAATGTGATAGATATATGATGTGTGAAAGATTATCTTCTCCTTTTTCACTCATATCTGTCAGTCTGTCTGTGATTATACTCTGCAGCCCAAATACTGTGCACATTTCTGCAAAACAGCAAGGTGGGAGGTAGCCATAGTGGCCTTGAGAAATAAGATTGAATTACCTAATCATTCTCGAGGGGTCAAGCAGTGGAAACCAAAGCCCATAGTCAACAAACAAAAGTGTTCCAGAGCTTGTGGTGGGTGACTCCATGAATGAAGAAGCCAGAAGATTGATTTCTATAACCAGTGTTGTTTGCTTTAAAAATGTTTTACGTTACGATTGAAATCACATGGAATACTCTTCCTCAAATTCTTCTAAGTCTGTGTGTCAATACATTGGCAATACATAAGTCAATACATCAAGCATTCTGCTGACCCCTCTCTAAATACCACAGTCTCAGTTACCTTTTTGAGGTAACTGGAGTGGTTTTAGCATTTCTTTTCCCACTGTAGATTAAAACACTATAGATCTTTCCTCTTCTATTTATTGCGCTGGTCTCATTTGTTAACAAATTTAGGATACACAGTGGTATAGTCAACCTAAAGCACTTCTTATTCACTTAGGTGGAAAAGGAGTGAAAACAAAAAGCCCCATTTCTCATTCACAGTTCATATTAACAAACAAAATATAGAAAAGATTCTTCTTCTATAAGATGTAATCCCACACATGGTGTGTCCTGCTGTAGTTTTTCTTCAGCACATAGCTCACAGGCAACACATTCCCTGCAAGAGTCTCTGACATCACTCAAGCCCTTAGCAAACTACTGCTGTAATTATGGTCCAGGTTGATACAGAACATAAGTGTTTCCCCTAGAATATTAATTGTTCATGGAAAACAATACTTAGATAACAAAGCTTAGGCACAGAGTTATGTTGTCCATCAATCTTGCACTGTTGATCTTCCCATTTCCCAAAGAGGCATTTCCAACTTTCAACCACTGCCAGGTTGCAGGTTGGATTCTTTTCCACTGTCCATTGTTAGAGGAATTGGGAATTTGCAGAGGAAAAACAATAATGTTATCTACCAGTCCAAACCACACTACCAATTATCCAGAAGCTGAAGAGTTTCTGAAAGATTAAATATCAGACAAGGTAAGCCAATGTGTCCAGCTCAAAGCAAAAATTAGGCATATCTGATCCGCAGATCTAGTCCAGAGACAGATCTGTATAGGACCACTGCAGATACCTCTGCACATATTTTGTTGCTGAACTGCTGAATACAGAGTCCTTCCATTAGACTAAAAGGAGGGCAGTGGCATTTACTACTCATCTAAACATATCGTAACATCTGCTTCGCCATCTGATAGATTATTGGTGAGGTGTAGGTTCTGGTTGTATTTCTAACAAATGAAGCCACAGTTCCCCTTCCATTGCAATGAACGTGAGGTTCTCTGCACCTCCATTCAAACAGATCAGTTCCTCACATGCACCCGATGGATGTTATTTTCATTGGTTATCTTGCTTCTGACTATAGATTTGGAGAAAAATAGTTCATTTTGCTATTTGAGATCTTGTGAGGGGGCAGGGTAAAATACAAAAGGAAGGAAACATTAACCTTTATCCTACAAAAGGTTAAACACCTCTGGAAACCTATGAGGCTTGATCCCAGAACTTTATAGGACCACGGTTGCTCATGATTTAAAGTACTAGACTGGAAAAATAATTACAAATTCCATTTAGTATTGTCTCCTTTCCTCTTCAAACAAGCTAAAAGCTCTGCTTTATTGAGGGAAAGTATTGGGGAAATTACGCAGTAAAATCTCAGTACCGCAGGTGTATTATTCCTCTTGATCAAAAGCCACCAGAGGAAGAATTGTAAGGAGAATGTAGAAACAGGAATACAGCATTTGCCTAGAGCAACATGAGATCTTGTGAAAAATATTTACAAGACAGAAAAGGGTAAAAGAGTCCGAAAAATGTGAAACTCTACTGAATATTTATAATTTAGTATTATTTGTAAAAAATTTCTTGCACAAGTGGAAGAGTATCATTTAAATATGGAAAACCTCTAAAATGTTTCAGTGACAGTTTATTATTCCATACACTTTACTTTGATAAACAGCCCTAGTCCATTAATTTCTGTCTGCTCTTTTCATTATTATCTGTATTAGATATGAGCTGTTTGCTGTATAATTTAGCCTAGCAATTACATTAGATCGTTCCAAACTGAAATCATATATTAAAAAAAAAAACAGAAAAAAAACAACTAGAAGTAAATAGAAATGCAGCTAACACAGAAATATGTACATGACTATATTTATGCAATTTATTAATGACTAAGAAATTATTATTAGTGTTCATCAGTATATCCAGAACAACTTCATTAATCTTTAAAGAATAGCCAACCATGGTAGACAATCTCGTACTGGAAGCGATAAAACACTGCAGCTGTATTTCCCAGGAATCATAACTATTGATTCCTGATATTTAGGACTGTTCAAAGTCCTAAAATCCAAATAACACTGAAATGGTATTCTACCACCTTTGCTACCAAAAGGGTGCCAGTGAGTTTTAGAATTAGGTACTTTTTTTGAGCTAAACATATTGCCATTTTAATGAAGAAAATACACCATATGCCTAAATCAAAAACTTCTGGCACCTACACACTGAAAGGGGAAGCTGCACTCCACCTCAAACTATGTTATGGCCTTTGGCAGAAGCATGCAGTAGCCTTGCATGTACTGTGGAATCTCTAAACACTGTCAAAGCAGCCTTCATTTAGAAAGAGCTGCATAAAGCAGGCTCTGCTAGGTTCGCACAAGTTCATTTATAGAACACCGTACCTTGGGTTTGTGAGTTGGTATCCCAAATTTGTTAGCAAACAAATCAGTAACGATATACTGGAAAGGAAAAAAACTCACATGTTGACATTATAGAAGTGCTCAAACAGCCATAATCATTAATGGAGGTCCTGTACTAGAGTACCACTACTGAAATATGAACTCTGAAGACTTTAAGATGTAGTCTAGGAAGCATACTATTTTAAAATGCTAAGATCGGGGTTTTTCTTTGGCTGCTAGAAATAATTACTTTTTATTGCTATTCAGTAAATATCTATTCGAGAAGGGTAAATTAATAGGACTAGCAGTTGCAGACAAGCCCAGAGATAAGCACATTCAGATAATCAGCAGAATATATTCAGTGAGTTCAGGAATATAGATAAGTTGGGGAGGGGTGCAAGGAGAGACTAAAGAGGAAAGGGAGGGAGGAAAGCAGTAAGAAAGGCTAGAGTTAGAAAATGAGAGCTGCTGAATGCCATTTGTAAATTAATAGCTGTAGCCAAACAGAGAGTTTCCTGGTAATAAAATTTGTTCTTCTCAAGTCAATTTTTTTTTGAGATTTCTCCAGCGGCAGATTCTGACATCTTTCTTCCCTGTCGAGGAAACAGCTCAACAGCCATCAGTTCCTTTGCTTGTCAAGGGAATTTTTTTTTCTCCTTGGCAAAGTGCCTGCTCTGTATTTATTCTCTTTGTTAGGATTTCTTTTCCTTTTCAATGACGTTTTCTGCACATGAGGATTGTCACCCTCTCAAGGAAAACCATGGTTAGACCTATCATATGCCACTCCTAGAAGTGCCTTCTGAAGCCCAATGACCATCTCTCTCCCCCCATCCTGTACCATTTTTCTTCCCCACAAGTGGGGTGCAGCAAGAGGAGGCAGCAGCAAGGATAAGCAGGGATTTATTTCTCCGCAATTTCTGGCCCTGTGACACCATGCCTATGGGGCAGAGGGACCCCTGCAGCCATTTTATTTGTAGCCTTTTCCTCATTGAAGTTGCTGACAAAGATGACTGGGAAACTCGAGGCTCCATTGTTTTTTATTCCCAACAAGCCATGAAGTGCACAGTGGTACAGGCCTGGGTGAAGCCATCTCATTTGTCACAGAGTACGCTGTGTGGTTTGTCATTTTGCAACCCTGCAGTTTTCTAAGCGGTGGTTCAATACTAAAACAAAGAAAATAACTTTTTCATGTTCTAAAATGAAGTAATTATATTTATTAATGCCATTCCTAAATTATTTTATTTGCAGGGAAGAAAAAGCCTTCTCTCAAATCTCCAGCTTCCTACCAACACTTTTCATTTTTCACTATTTCACCTTCTCAGAGCAAACATGTTTGGTGATCTTGGAAGCATTGTTTTATTTGAGATTACTCCTAATTTACAATGGTACAGCTATTAAAATAGCTGCCCTGTGGCTACTGTTTCACGATAAAAAATGGCAATAGTAGTTGGAAGCCTTCTAATACCCCCTCTGCCCCTTAGCTGTGCCAACACAATTGCTTGTAGGGCTTCTAAAACAAGGCTTATTAAAAGGTTGCCAGCACTAAGTCAAGGAACTGATTGGATTTTAAAAAAAAATAATTACTGATCTTGAAAAGTTGTGCTAGCACAACTGAATGGGTGGCATGCCACAGACAGCAGAGGGAACAAAAAAGGGCAGCGGGAATACCTCAAGCTGATACCGCTGCTTGAACAGCAGTAAAATAACAGCCTATGCAAGATCAAAACGGGGAGCAGACTTGTAACGCCCATTGAGCCACTTCTCAATTATCTATGATTAGATTATCTACATTGCAGATTATCCGTGCCACAAATGTAAAACACCTTGCAACCCGCACAGTTATTAGCTGAGGCTCACCGCTGCACAAATGCCTCTTGCAAGACTGTGCCTGGCCTGGAAACAATACATGCACCTTCATGCAGAGCTAGGGATCATCAATTCTGTCAAACCAAAGTTGCCTCTGAAGAAACAGCTGAGGCTTCTCCTCGCTGTGTTCCCAGAACCAGGAGTGACAGACAGCGTGCTGCAGTCACACCTCACCGCTTCCCCTCAGAAACAGCTCAAACCCAGATGGGCTTCAGGCCAACTACAGCTGACTTCACGCGGAGACAGCTGAAATGATCCCCAGCACTCGGGATTACGGGAGGCCCTTTAGGTCAGGTGAATACGATACACATGCACGCATCCAGTTTGGATATCTGACCCAACAAACTCTCCTATAGGGAACTGAGGAGATAGCATTGAAACTGCAACAGCAAGAAGCCTGGCCAGTTTCTGGAGGAAAGTATGGGAGCAGAATGAAAAGGCCAAAATGTCACAGGTGACACCACCAGTGAGGCATTTACACTGTAAAGTATTACTTGCAAAAGAAAACAGGAAACATTACAATTAGGAGTAGGATGTTGAGAAGCATTTTGTCTCTGGCTCAGCTCCAGCCCAACTGAGCTGGATGATCCAGAGGATCCAGCTGAAGCTATAAGGCAATGATTTCTTCATTGTCTGTTACAGTGCTAACACAAAGTTTACAAGCACAGCAGTTTCCTATAAACTATGATAAAACAATCACCTCTCAGTGTGCAAGTACGTTATAGCACTAGATAGTAGCTTTGCAGCTGATTATTCTGTATTATCTATGTTGCACCATAAATGCGTTTACCATTTCGGATTATTTTAAAAGAATACAGTTTGCCACCAAAAAGCAAGCCAACTTCCAAGTGAACGTAAGTATTTTTACTCTAATGCAGTAGCTATCACTTTGCCTTTAACGGATCTTCAAAAATTCAAAACTAATTATTTTTATTCTTTGCAAATATTCAGATAAGGTGCACAGCTTCATTTAATTAGTTATCTTAAGGACTTTCATTTTTGTGTGTTTTGCCTGTCCCATATAAGCAATACTGATGAAGCCAAACAGGCTGTTGGCCTGTTCCTATGTTGCAATCTTGTGTGATATTATACTCTCTAATTATGCCAATTATTTTTGGCCCAAAGAGTCAACCAGCTTTCCACATCTTTAAGGTTGTTTCCATTAGGAAAAGAAATTGATTAAATTTGGTATGATCTCCTTTATTTAGGAAGAATGGGTGTAACATCCTGATTTATGGAGCATAAAGAAATTCAGGTAAGTAGGAGCAATTTATCTATGTGTAGTTCCCAGACCCTCAGGCAGCTGTATCTTCCTTCCAGCATTTCTGATGCCACACAGAATTGCAGCAGCTTCCAGATCACTTCCTCAGTTCTGAAATTATTTCTAAATCCTCAGAAAACCAGCTGGACTGTTTGACCCTCCTATTGTCTGCACCTGCATGTGTCCCAGTGTGAGTACAGCATTTTCTACTGCACATTATCTATATCAAAGTAAATTTTAATTGTTTCTTGTGATTTCTGAATGGAAAGTGGCTCTCATGGCCACTGCTTTGAACAAAGTATTTGAACCATCCAACGCCCAACACAGTAGCATGCTCGTTAGACTTCATTTTTTCGTATTGCCAAACAAATCCCTTTGGAATTGCATGGAATCTCTTAGCTTAGCCAGATATCACAGGCAATCCCATGTGGCCATCCACTGAAGCCAAGAGAATTACTGCAGGGATGGATTTGGCAGTACAGCATTTTGAACTGAGTTCCCTTAAGCAAGAAATCAGCACAAATGTACAAATCTGGCTGTGTTTGAAGGTTCTGTTTTGCAGCCATCTGTGCAGGCTTTTATTGTTAAACAGGAGTAAAACAAATTCTGGAGTAAATGATACTCATTTATATATGCATTTAGGTAAAAAAAAGTCCACAGAATTCGGGAAGCTGAATATAACTAGAAAAAGCTGGTTTGAATTATTAGAAAACCCAGAAAACATTATGTTTGAGTAAAACACTAAGCATCCAGCTTAAGACATGTTGACACTGCAAATTGACATCAGAATCCAAATATGATTTCTTAAGCTAAAAGATACACTCAGCTGAAGGCAGTTTACTGTGTGTTGATTTCTCAGACAAAACATGAGAGCTGGAATGCTGCCTCCTTTGTAATGGTACATAAAATCTTGTATCATTTTTGTGGAAGTAATGATGTACTTGATTACTGTTTGCCAAATCAATGAGTAATTACATGGTGAAACATATTGCTACAGAAACCCACTGAGGTCAAGAACTGAATAAATTCTAAAAATGTACATGAATAACAAACTACCTGGAGCTGCAGTTGTTCACAGTAATTCTGGAAGCCTTATTACATGTCATGCTTCAAATTTAAGAAAATCTCTTACTGGTACAGTTTAGAATACAGTCTTTCATGGGGACAGCCTGTCTCCTGTTACCAGCAGCGAGTACTTTGTTCAAGGACCTGATCTTGCCATAACTGTAGAAAGACACTGACCCAGTGAATCTCAAGTCTGATCCAGAATAGTATTTTGTATGTATCAACCTCTGAGCTTCCTGTGACATCCCTGCTGTTTGGGAGCTGAAGAAACCAGAGTGGGTGCCAACAATTTCAGTTGGTTTTTTGCTATTTTGATTTATCAGTAACAACCATTTTAAGGATGAGGTGCATAAATAATGACACCATTTTATAGATTTTTTTTCTCAACCATGTTTTAATCTCTGCAGTCAGAGTTTTTTTTTTTAAATGCAGCTTTGCACAAAAACTTGATCCATATTCTGCTTTCACTCCTATTTGGGACCAGCTTCTGATCAATTGAAGAAGGGGAACACAGTGAGGGTTTAAGCGCTGAAGTTTAAATTCTCAGATTTAGACAAGATCAATAATCCTGTTAATTAGCAACATTATTTTTGCTTTTTTAACACTCTTTAAGTTGCAAGGAATGATGCAAGTGGCAGATAACATACTCAGCTAAGCTGTGGAGCAATCACCACTGCAAAAGTAGTTCCAAGCAGCCACTAATCATCCACACTGCAAAGTCTCCCTGTGCCTCCACTACACTCTGGCATAGAGCAATTACTCTGAAACAGCATGTGTAACCCAGGAGTAAGTTCCTCTATGCCTGGAGTTCTGTATGATCAGCAGCTAACACCAACCAGCTGAGAGGCAGTGACTTGCTGCTCTACAGGCCTGCAGCTCTTGCCTCTCCACTGTCATCGCCCCTGCTGTAGGAGCCTAGCCAGAGCCACCTTTTCCAAGACTCTGGGGAAAGACAAGGTAGGAAATGTGACATGGATGGACTGGCGGTGGACGAGGGAACAGAGCTGGTTTCTTTTTGCAGAGATGAAGGAGGCAAATTAAAATTTGGGGCTTCAATATGTGATGCATGGACACAGGTACAGAAGTGGCATAAGGCAGCAGGTGTGGAAGTGCATCTCTTCCTGTACATCCATGCAGACCAGTCTGGGGACAGAAGTTTGATGCTACCAGTTGCACCAAAGGCATGTCCCTATCCAGTGGATTAAGCCTGGGAGCTCCTGCTCTGTATCAGTCTGTTTTGCTGTCATGGAGTCTATGCTAGGCTAGATAACAAAAAAGCTAAAATTTACACCCAGGAAGTCAGCCACATGTTGCGACCAGTCAACACACCCCCACAATGGAAGAAGGCTCAGAGCCATAAACTCCTGCCATAAAACCTGTGACAGAATTAGTCAAACAATTAGAGCAACAGGGAACTATAGAAAAGACTCACCCACCATATAACAGCCCAGTATGGCCTTTTAAGAAACCAGACAGGATATGGCACATGACTGTTGACGTAGGGCTTTAAATAAAGCAGCTGGCCCTTAAACAGCCCCTGTTCCCAGCACAGTAGATATGAACATGCTCTTCTGTGGGTGGGAGTGTTAGCCACAAAAGTCTTTAAGATCTTGATACAAGAGCAAGACAAACCACAATTTGCATTTACTTGGGGTGGAAGACAATATAGTTCTATTGCCTGCCCCTGGGTTTTAAACACAGCCCCACCATTGCCCCTGCCATGTTAGCTAAAGAGCTAGAATCAATCATCTTTCCACCTGAAGTGACAATTCTGCAATATACAGCTGATACTCTAATTGGAGGACATGGTAAGGAAATTGTTCAACAAAGTATGAAAGCTGTCATCCAGCATTTACAGGAATTAAATATTAGTGTTCCTGACTCAAAGCAGCAAGGACCAAGTCAAGAAGCTACATTTTTAAGTACCTGATGGATAGGAGGACAGAAAACGGTTCCAGAATCTGTATTAGCAGAGATACAAAGCATTCGAGCACCTTCTGATAAAAAGGAAGTTACAAGGAGTTTTTGTTAGAAAATTTCAGGCTTTGGAGGTCACGCATTCCTGGATTTGGTATTTTAGGTGGATCTCTACAACTTTCTGAAGAAAAACGCAATATGGAGTTGGGAACAAAATCATCATGAAATGTTAAATGCTTTAAATGATGAAATTTTACTAACCAATCTATGGGACCCATTAACCCTGCACACCCAAGTACACTTCATATATGCATAGATTATGAGGGTTATCAATGAGGATTATGGCAACAAGATGAGCACAGTAAAAAAGCTTACCTATTATGTTTTGCTCTAAATCATGGCAAGGCTCCCAACTACACTCCATTTGAGAAAGTGCTGTTAGCTGCATATGAACGGCTGATAACTACCAAGCTCAAACTACTCAAGGAAAGGAAATCAAGGTATATGCACCCATTCCTATTTTAAAACCAATTTTAACTGGTAAGCCATTACCCTTAATGGTAGCCCGGGAAACCGCTGTGCAGTGATGGGCTTTGTATATACTTCAGCAGGTGACAAGCAACGAGATGAATTAAGAAAACAAATGAACAGAGAGTGTAGAGCAGATTGGGATGGCTATTGAATATTCCCATCTGCCCTCCTCTCCAACAACTGATGCGCCACCAGAGGAAGGCAAGACAAAAGTTTGGTTCACAGTGGCTAGAGAACTGGGTGAAAAACAATAAGCAAATAAATGGGAGACACATATGGGGAAAAACACACTGGAAAAATATTTATAATACAGACCAATCTAAGTGGTTGGATATAGGATGTGTATCTGCCCACCAAAAACTAAAAACCCTGAGGCAAAGTAGAATCAGATGGTTGATCATTTGGCTAAAATAAACATATTGCAAAACTCGAGGCAGAAAGGCTAGTAAGTCGTTATAGGAATGGCTAGGACACAGTGGAAATTATGATGTATTTCAATGAGCTCCAAGGAGAGAATGGCCCATGACAAAATCCCTGGCAATACATATTGTAGATACGTGCCAATTTTTTAAAACAATGGTACAGTACCTGTCAACAGTTTGCCAATCTCAGGGAAGGTAAACTACTCTGAGAAACTCATCAAGTAGATTATATTGGTCCTGTAAAGTGAACACCTTTTTTTTAACCTGCGACTGGTCCAGCAATGATGGTGGTTTGCTACTTTTCCCCTGCCCAAAGAAATACAATCTGATGATGGATCACATTTTAAAAATAAAGTTTTACAAAGGAAAAGGAGTATGGGATTCTGTAGACACTACAGGGAATAAGTTAACAACAACTGGGGCTTGCGTTATGTCCAAGACCTAGATGCTTTCACTGTGGGAATACTGACAATGAGAACGTATGCCTGAAACCTGGCTCTAAGAGTTTCTGCCTTTTCGCATTGCCTTTGGAACAGCTCAGGTGTTGAACATCAGGTGCAACCCAACTTTGAAACTAGTTACAGCTCACTGTGCAATATAACTCAGCAACAACTGCTGAATGCTGGGCTCTGCCAAGGGGTGGAATGCACCCAACCTACGTCCCCCTACAATGGATCAAGGCTCAGAGGAGATGAGCAAAAAATAATTATCTCAAGGACGACTGTAAAGAATGACCACCAATTATCCTAAGGCTGAACTTATCTAACTCAAAGGGGACTGGAGGGTAACCTTTGTTTTAGCTATACGGCTGTACCAGTGGGTCATCATGCTATATTAACAGCCTTCCGAGGTAACTAGTAGAGAACAATACCTCCTGAGCTAGCCAGACGAACATGGCAGGGAAGAAGTGTATACATGGCTCAGCTGAAACCAGAGTACAGAAACTGAGCAGCCAACAACATGCGCTTTGGGGAGAGCAACCGGGTTGAGCTGGCGTCAACCCACATACTCCTTCCTGGTGACTGGGGATGCCCAGCATCATGATGGTGAGCACAGAGAGACCCATAACAAGAATTATGTTTTTGTTGTGATTCACCTGTATATTGCAATTGCTATTTTATCCTTGTGTTGTGATTTCAGTACATTGCTGTATCACTCTTCTAAATCAAAATCCCATGTCACACTGAATATGTCAAATAATTTAAATTTGATATTAAACATTCAATCCTCATGTGGAGCATTTAAAAGAACACGGTCAGAGAGGTATTGCACTCTGACATATGGAAATATGATGTTACAATCAAGCAAGATCAAATGGGGGAGAAAATCCTTCTTGTAAGTAGGAAATAACTGAAAAGGTGAAGTCTCCACTTGTTCTTACAGAAAACCAATTATGCTAAGACTTTTATTGTGGCACTAAGTAGTATTTCACATCTTCAAATTCAGTTGGCAGTAATCTAAATGGCAGTTCGTGCTCCATGTCTTTTCCCAGCAAGAGTATCAGGGCAGATGCGAATATTTGCAAATGACACTAAATGGAGAAAATAAATGTAGATTATTTTCTAGTACAGGTACAACTCGGTGAAATCAGACATCCTCCTTAGTGTTTAGATTCCAGGCACTATCACATTTTCCAGCAACTGGTAAAACTCTGCAAAACTTCACTGAATGCTGGAAAATTTGCTTATCTTAAGTGCTCCACTACAATATCTAACAGTATCTCAACCACTTAGATCAACCACTTTCCTAACTCACCTCAAACTTTTCAAAAGCAAAGTAACAAGGTCTTCCTGAGGAATCCTTTTCAACTAAAAATAAATTTGCACCAGTTAAAGAGAAAATAACATATAATACTTGATATACTGATTATAACACTCTTGTGTTCTTGTGCATTTGTTCTTGGCTGACCCAAAAGTCACGTATCAAGTTTATCTGAAATAAGCTTTTATTAAAATAGAAAACAAAACCAACCAACCAATGAACCAAGCATCATTTTAGCAAATTTAATAGCTTTGCCAAACTTCAATCACTTGGGCTGAAAATTTCCATGATGATTGTCTGCTTTGGCGTGTACAAACTTCATTCAAAATTGTTCATAATAATAGTCTAATAATAACAGCAACAGAAAAGCCCATATATAAATTAATAATTTTGTCTTTAGAATAGGGCTTGACTAGCTTGCAGCAAATACAGCACAGTCACACTCCAAACAAAGAGGCTAAAGCAAAATTCTGAACAGCTATTCACTAAACAGCACCATGCAACCTGAACGCTGAATCAGATAGCGGTCAAGAATTGAAAAATAGCACATGATGTTGTTCAAGGCTGTCATATAATGTAAACAACCAACTTCAACTTTAATGCTTCCCAGCTTTTCCATGCTGGAACTTGCAACTGTAATGCTACTATTTGGCATGTGTACACTTGCATGCATACGCAAATGCAATAAATATACATATCAAATAGAAACAATGAGTCAAAATGGTGCAAGTTTTAGAAGAAAAAACACATTACCTGAAAAAGAAAAACTTAAACTATTCCTGGAATGTGAACATGTAGTTCCACATTCTGTTATTTGGTAGTACCATTCAGGCTCCATAAGATGGCAGACCTGCATATATTTAACAGATGTTAGTGTACTGACATTGCTCTAAATACACTGCTTTTAAAATGGTTGCTTTAAATGGATGGTGCTTGTTTTTAGTCAAAATGTTTTGAATGTGATATATTTAGAACCATAACGAACTTTGCTTACTCCTCCGTATTACCTTTCCCATACTTGCTAATGGCTTTGGACATGGCCTACATAGAGCACCCATAAAAAAATAAAATGTAGCATTATCACTCAGACTTGATTGATTAGGAATTACCTGAACTTGATCAATGTAACTCTTTCTAATAAAGATGTAATTGGTATTGATTCATTCTAGCAACCTGTGCTCAAAGAAAGCTAATTCTTAGAATAGAATTGCTGTCCTGAACATACTAAAGCTCGAGTTTATCTTTTAAACAGTCTGCTTTATGGAAGACTATTTGGGGCAACAATGATTTACTTGTTAACCCTGAAATTGGTATATTTATTTCCCATTGAATGATGATGTCACTTCTAAAAGCTTTTTCCAGGTTCTCTGAAATTAATGCATTCTATTATTTGTACAGTCATTATAGTAAATTAATACAACAAATTGGCCTTATGACTAATATAGAGTGTTTAAGGTTGTTCTGGAGAATACTGTGTGATGCCTTTACCAGTGCTTTATACCCATTTCCTTTCTATTTGTTAAGACCTCAAGCTGGTTTAGACCTAAGATTTTCAAACGTAAATTTTTTGAAAACGCTGTCATACTTTAAATGACCAAGTAAGAAATGGAATGAGCTTGCAATCTCGCTTTTATGTTTCGCTTTAGCAAACCCTCACTCATAAACATTATAATTATAATTACACAGGCATATAATTTTCCCATAAAGGTTTCATTGCACTTGTTCCACTTGGCTAGGACTACAAGGAAAAGTGGCTAGATTGTTTTTAATATTTTGAAAGAATTCTTTGGAAAAAAGACAGTAAGAAGTGTTCATGCCAGCAGGAAAGCAGTTTGTACTCAGTAAGGCTGTGAAAAGGAAATCACGATAATTTTAAATAAAAAGTGTTCTACTTCCTAGTGAGCAAACAGAATAAAGGAAACAAATTACCACGGAATATAACTCAAAATCCTTCCAACCGCACATCAGGAATGTTACCCTGAAAACTGTAGTTAGGAAGAAAACTTTCACTAGAGTCAAGAAATGGGACCGTTATGTTCATATGCAAATTTGCAATTTTTTCATATGTAAACAATACTCTTTAATAATTGCTTAGCAGTGAAACCTTATTTAAACTACTGCTCCCTGACACAGGGCTTCTTGCTTCAAGAATGGGATTTTCAAAAAGAGCAACAAAAATGGTCCAGTAACAGAAATACTGAAGAATTTAGATCTTATGAGTGCCTGTAACCTACTTCTACGTTTAGACGGTTATTGTACCTAGCTTCACAGATGTGCCAGGAAGTTTTTGCTGGTTTGAAATCCCATTGTTTTTAAAGCGGTCCTGTAAGCCTCTTACTGGTGCAGAGAAGGCTTTGTTACTTGTTTGCTTCTGGTTTATCTACGCTTATTTCAATTAGAGACATATAAAAACCCCACACGAGTGGTTACGGCATGCCTGCAGCTCCTTATGCAACAGGGCTGCAGTTGGTTTTGGCCAGGCCCAAGGGGCCCAAGAAACCCAACGTCCCAAAATCCCAGATGGAGGCAGGCCAACCTTGCGCGCCTCTGCGCGGCTTTGCATTCAGGTCTAATTTTGCAGAAGCATCTCTTTTGCATTGAAAGATTTTGCAGTGTTTCAGCAAGATATTTAAGAGATCACTCATCACTTTATCGTGCGTATCCTCCTCCAACTGTCACTCAAACTGTCACTTCGAGCAGCAGTCCAAGAAATGCTTCTCACACCGGGAGTGGAAGGGCAGAATAAGCGAATTTGTACTGCCACGTTTTGTACCTCTGGCACCCTGCCTTATGGAGAAAGAATGACAAAAGCGGCTTTGTCTTTCTGCTGCTTTTTGACACAGAAACCCAGCTCTGAGGAGATAACTGAATGAGGAAGAGCTGCTTCCTGCCAGTTCTGGCTCACGAGCCAAGCAATCGCTACTGCTGCAAGCTGCGGCAGCGCGAAGAGGCGGGAAATCTAACGCTAGGGCTGCTGAGACTGCCAGGAAGGGCCGAGAGCGCTGCGGACCTCGCAGGCCTCCGCGGGCGCGGCCAGGGCCAACCTCCGGGCGGCCG
>NW_009258767.1:685533-693333 GCF_000687185.1 Egretta garzetta | reverse complement strand
CCACTGGAGCCGAGCCGGGGCAAAGCGTCAATTCAGGCAAATTTTAAAGTGACTCCAGAGGAGCTGCCGAGCTGCCTGTGCCAAGCCGGCCGGTGGCGTTCGCTAGAGACACAGCTGAGAGCGCTGCAATGGCGTTCAGTTCGTGCCAGCCATGGCACCGCAGGGTGAGGAGCGGTACCCCTGGCGCTGACCGCCGAGCGCGCGGCGCCGGGGAGACGTGCGAGTCCCCTGACGAGGGGCGGCTGGTAAGGGGAGTTGCCAAACTGCTTCGGTCTCCTGTAGCAGACAGCAGTCTCCAGCATATGGACAATTATTCCTCTATATTCTTCAGTTGGGGTGCCTGGTTAAAAACGCACCCCCTTCCTCATACCCACAGACCCAAGTAATAAATACACTTTACGTTGAAGTGCAGGGTCAGATGTAGCTGTGTCTTCATGCCAACACAACGCTGCGGTTGCTGGCCTGGGACAGTGGTGCGAGATCCCTTATTGAACATGCAGCTGGGCCAACCTGCACCGGGGCCTGGCAAGGGTATCTGAAGAGGTTTGCTCTCTTAAAGGACGCTCCCTGGCCCCACTGGAGTCTGAGGGATCGATGTGAGGATCTAAGGACAGACAAAATTCTAACGATAACATTTTTTGCAAGAATTAAACTAGATGACTACTTGGCACCCGTGGACCCATCACAGAACAGAGCTTTTTTTTTTTTTTTTTTTTTTTTTTCAGAAGCTTGTGGGCCAGCAGAACGTCCCTGAGGAGAGAACAAGATGAGACAAACTAAAGAAAGAAGTGGGAGGAGGAGTAGGAAGACATCTATGTTTAAGTGACTTAACCCCATAATAATAATAATAACAATAACAGAATAGTCTATTTTGAGTCTTTGCTTTTTGCTTATTTGATGCTGAATATCTTGTTTCAGTTATATTTTAGTTAAGGAGATTGGTGCTCTGTAAGCACCTAAAATAGAATATGGAGATAGAGACAGCAGAAGCAGAATGGATGCCAAAGTGAAATGATCTGGAGTGCTGAGCACTGCATCAGCCCACACACAGGCCCACCCCAAGGATAGTGATGCAGAGAAGTCTTAGATGGTGCTCCCTGCTTGGAAAAATGATGTCAGTATTGGCAGACCCGAAACTAAAATGAAGGCTAACCAAAATAAACTCATTAAATGTACTTCCCTTCTACACAGCATAAAAATCCCATTCTCGGTGCAGTGCACCTTTGTGTTAGGCTTGTGCTCTTTAACAACGCTGCTGACGGCTTCACAGCCAGCAGGTAACAGTGCACTTACTAAATATAAGTACTTCATTAGCATCTAGCATACTTCTGCTACCACAAAATAATAACAAATAGCCATACTGTGGGGAAGGTCAATGCTGCTTGCCAGGAAAGGTGTGCACAAAGTGCTAGATGCCTGGGACGGACCAGATTTCGGGCATACTCTTATTTCACAGCAGCCGACAGCCTCAGAATAAGGCAGGCAGAACTGAGATTTAATGAGGTAGCTGATGCAAACTGTGCCCTCACAAATACGTTGGAAAGAATAGCAGGCCTCATGGGACAGCTCTGTTTTCCAGGTTTACAAAGAAAGACGGGTTTTCTTGGTACCGTTTCTGGAATTTCAACAATGATGTGAGGTGCCTTAGGATGGAGGCACATGCATACTCTGCGGGTCGGGCGTTTTAAGAGGCTGGATTTCACACGTGCTAGTGCCCCCAAAGGTAAGAACCTAAAGTTCTAGACAAAGAACTGAATCAAATAGAAACTGTAAGGGGGGTATCAGAACCTATATTCTGGAGGCATCAGATGTTCCTCTTGTTTTAAGAATTCTTTTATCTAAAAGACTTTTAAAAAGATGAGCCCTCAGCAGAGGATTTCCTAGGTACTGCCATGCCAGGTTCCCAGGAGAGAGGCAGTCTGTTGGCTCTCTGGCAGCAGGCTGCAGAGATGGGAATTTATTTTTACAGTTTCTCAGAACTGATAGTAGAAATGCATTTTCTCTTCAAGGCTGTTGAAGAACTTCAGGCTTTTTTTCCCCCCCCAAATGGTGATCGGGCAGTTGAAGAAGTTATTTCATTACCAGATGGGTTTATTATTGATGTAGACACAAACAACATAAAATAGCTGTCCGAAGAAGTGTAATGGTTCCATAGCTTGCTTCATGTCCTTAAGACAAATGAAGAAGAGTATCACTTGGCAATGAATCTGGCTTCCAGCATCTGTAATTTGGGATGTACGTGTAGTACTTCGCACCTCAGGCCAGCTCTGTAATATGGCAGACTAGAATACTGGATGTCTGCTGGGCAGCAGCGTTTGACATCCATTAACTCTGGTGGTTTTGATCTTGTAGCTTTGTAACCCAAGGAATCTGACAAACTGGTAGAAACTCCTCGTTTTGGGTGTGTGGGAGAAAGGAGGGGAAGAATAAATCCCTAACTGATGCAAATTAACATGGATTTATTGACTTCAGGGCATGTTTACAGTTGCTGAAAATCTGTACCAGAAACTATGATTCTGATTTAAAACCATCATCACCCTTGAACTGCGTATTGTGGAGTTGCAGAATTTTTTACCTCTAGCTGTAGCATGAAGACCTACGACAGCCCTACCTGACCCAAAGAATTTTTTTTAATATAGGCCAACTACAAAATTACAGTTCAGGATTAAGTAAGGGAAACTTGGCCATTAGAGAATGTGTCTGTGGATTTTATATAGCTGTCTGTGTATGTCATATATATTCTCATATATATATTTGTTAAATTTAATTGGGACTTCTATTGCAAAATTAATGTCCCAGTTTGCCCCACAGGAATATTCAGATGAATATGAATTACTCTTGAACAAAGGAGAGAGGTAAAAAACAATACAAAGGGCTCATTTAATAATTTCCGTTATGTAAAAAAGCAATCCTGAGTATCTTTGAAGATTTTTTTTCTATGTTAAATAGGACGAACTGAAATTAGAAGCAGTGGTACTGAATGAAATGATTTCCAACCTTTCTTCAGGACTTAAATTCTGAAGCACATTTGTTTACCATTGTTTATTATACTATTATAAACTATATATTTGTTCAAAATATGTAGCTAACAGCAACAGCTGTTCAGATTTATCTATTAGTTCTAAGACAGAAATTTGAACCTATAGAGTAAACCAGGTTTTGGCCTACTCAGTTCCCAGTGTATTCTTAAGAAATTAAATGCAAACTCAAGCTATTCCTAATAAGGTGAATCTGACTAGGAATTGGTTTATTGTTTGTTATGTTGTATCATTGAAAATTTTGAGGAATCCATCGACTGAAATTAGAAACAGAACATCTCCTGTCATTGGAATGACTGCTCCTGTACATATCTTTCTATAAAGAATATTTTAAAATATATTTGTGGTAAAAATAAATTACTTTTCTTTGACAGCTGTATTAACTGGAATCATTGTTGGAAATATAGTTCATATTCATGTATCCCAACAGTGAAGAAGCATGACCTAGGCATGCTTGACAATGTTCTGCAAAAATATGAACTACTTAGCAAACACATACATAAATATTCTGTCCTCTTCTGCATTTGATTCTTGGAAAATAGTGGATACAATTTGGCTTTTATCTGTAAAAACACTAACAATAAAAAAAATAAACAATAGAAAAATGGAACGAGTAACTTCTGTTTATATCATGAATCATCCAATGTTTACCTTCCTATGAAACTGGCAATTACAAAAACTGAGAAGGAAAATCCTGTTTTCACATACTCCAATGTTTCTAGAGAACTCATCCTAGGACTATGAAGAAAGGTTGGGTTTTAAAGACTGTATGAGTAAGTTTTGTTCTTTTTTCATTTATTTTACATTTCAAGTGTAAAAAAGTAGGGAAAAGCACTTTGGTTTAAAAGAATTGTTTTATCATACTTAATTTGCAAGATGCATGACTGAGTTTATGTATGGGAGCAGGTCTGTAATTCCCATCTGTGCGAGTCTTTTTAAGATAGGATCTCTAAGGTTCCCAACTCAAAATGCCCTAAGTTTAAAACACAAAACTTTTCAAATTATTGGGCCTCAAGGTTGCCAATTTACATAGCTATGCAGAAAATGATTCACTAATTTAATTGCAATATGTAAATAACTTAGCTCTAACCAATGGCTACATCACTTTTGTATCACCATCTAAAACTTTACAAGACAACAGACTCAACGTAGGTTGCAACTACTATTACTCAATTACATACATGGCCTTCTAACACTTAATGCTCAGTGAAAATCCATAACTGTATGTGATTTTGATACACACCAGTGGGAATGAAGCAAATACAAAGAAATCACAAGCATATAAAAGATTGGGGAGTTTGTGTTTTTTTCTCTTTCTCTCAAAAAAAGAAACAGTAATCTACAGGAGTATGTATGTTTCCATTTAAAAGCTACCAGGGCTGGAAATTTAAATGTTAATATTAAAGCAGTTTTTATTTTCACATCTTGTATAAATGTGGTCAAATTCAATTTTGTTCTAGCTTTTTATTTCAATGGAGTTCCACCCACTTCTTTGCAATCTTAGTGAAGCTCATAGAGTATTTTTATAAGGATACTGCCTTGGATTTTCACAGTTGCCAATGGCATTTAGAAACATGAATTTTGTGGAAAATGGTCTCCCCAAAAAATGTTGCCTATATGAACACAATTTTATAGAGAGGGTAAAAACCTATTTTCTGATATACCAGATGTAACAGAATTCCAATTGACTTGAAAAGCAGTACAACAAATTCAGACCCAGTTTGGGTAGCTCACATATATAACTGGCAATATTATAGCCATGAAAACTAATTATGAATTTGTTCCAGTTGCACAGATGTTGCATGCACATATATAGTTGATTTTGGCTTCTTATACTTCTAACTTATTATATACCAGTTATCTATGCTTATCGCCGTAATATCAGCCTCCCAGCTGTGCATTAAATGATATGACAAAGTTCTGTCCATCTGTTCTCACATCCATTCTTCCAGGGCAGATGTCTATGAAATGTTTTCATTTTTATTTTTATTTTTTTAAACTTATCTATATATGAGAAAACAATGGCTATGTGTGAGGCCATGTTCTTCAGTGCTTATGTTAACAAAGCCAAGGTTGAAGAGCACACCTTGCATCTAAGTAGTAAGGTTGTTTATTTTTCCGAGTTCTTCTTATATCTTAGGCAGCTCCCAAAGAATGGACATGTTAAATCTCTGCAGAAACAGAGACCAACATTGTAACCTTACTATCATATTAAGGGAAAATTTAGAAATGTAATACTAAGTAGAATGGTTGCAAGTCTTTCACTGCAACTAATAATTTGTAAAATAATATTTTGTTAATATTACACCTTAAACACAAGTCAATGACCGCATGCCTAGTGATAAAAGAGAGAAATAATTTAGAGCAGTAAATCTATCCAGTCAGAAATTCATCTGAACAGCTATCGCATTGCCCTCTGTTCATAACAAAGCTCTGCAGCAATCGGATGGCCAAGTTCTATGGTTTTAGGCACAAATACTGAGTAATTCCATGGCCCAGTCCAGCTCCCACTGAGATCCAGGAGATTTTGAATGAGACTGTAGAAGATCCTGGCAAATCATTTGACATTGTATGTCATTGGAATGACAGGGGCATTTCTTGCCTGCCCACAACTGAATGTAAATTTTAAGAGAACAAAGAGTACCGATCAAAATCTAGCTGTACAATTGAGTGAAAGCAAATTTACAAGGAGCGGGCAGATGCCAGATTAGATGAGGTTTTTTCTGTATTAAATAAGCATCAAAACATTAGTATTCTGTTTTGTTTACATTTATCACTGCCATATGTCAAATTAGGGAAAAAAATTCCCCTTAGTCAGAATGATATTTTGGAGCATTAGCTGTGAAATATTTTCAAATACAGAATGATGCAATTTAACAGAAACTTCTGCAGAACCTAGCTGTGGCACCTTAACTGATCATCCTGAAATTCTTCTTAAATAAAGCAAGATAACTATATTCCAAACTACTTTAAAAGAAACTTCATTTTAAAAATCCATTTTTAATATAAATGAATAATTCATTCACAATAATTCATGCATGAACCATCAAGAGTTAGCAAATGTAGACACAAAAAGTTAAAAAAAAAAGAAATATGAATAAATGCACAGCAATCCTTCTACTCAAAGGCCCTGTTAATCTTTGGCAACATTTGTTGAATGTAACTGAGTGGCTTTTTACTTCACATTTCCAAGTTTCTTCACGTATGTCCAAATGCTGTGATACTGATAGTTTGTAAAAGAATCTACATAAATTTTTATTACTTGTCTCATAGTCTCTCCTCAACAGATACATCTAATCTCTTCACTTTTTAATAAGTGAAGGTTTGGATCAATGGAAGAACATATTACATGCACTTAAAATTAACTTTAAAGAGACTGAAATAAGCCAACCACATTCTAAACAGTCCCATTTAAACCTTGGTAAGATTATTCTCCTGATAATACCTTCAGCCTTCCACGTTAGAAACATTTTGGCCGAAGACGAGACTGCATTAGCTATTTATCTTTGTGACGTAACTCTACAAATTTCTTAGCCCAATATTTATACAGAATTCAATGTGTCAATAACGAGATCTTCACCTGTGTAAGACCAGTACAATGAGGTGAATGATTTGTACATGAACATTGCTCTCCACGCATCCCTGTGAGACTCGGGGAGTTCTGAGATTCCCCTATCCAAGCAGAAGCTCTTGTAGCCCACATCAATCAAATGTTGTGCCATGTGTCATGGGAGAGAGCTTGAAATTGTTGGCCTGGTTTGAAAACAAAAGATCAATTTGCGTGTTCTTCTGTAGTTTTAAAAAAAAAAAAAAAATCCAATGTCACTACTTAGTAGTTTAAAAAAAAAGCATATTCAAACTAGGAGGCTGGGCATTCTGCATCTAAAATGGAAGCTGTCTACAAACCCATCATTTGCAGACTAGCCAGCTGCAAATTGGTTTTCTGACACCATTTCATATACTAATTCCTACACACGTTAGGATGGTTTGCGGACCAAACTATGACACATTAAATAAACTATTTTGTATGCTATGAGAAATGTTTCTAGATTGTAAACAGGTAACTGTTGTGTTTGCCAACCTATTGCTGTGTTCCAGAAAAGCAAGCAAATAAATTGTAACTTCAGTGGTAGAGCTATTGAAATTTTTAAACAAACAGAACCCACCTGATTTTGTCTTTATTTCAAACACTGAATGTATGCACAGTTTTTAAAAAACAGAAAATCAGAAAAATGTATTTTAAAAGATTTAGTGTTATACTGCAAGCAGATCCTCAGAATTATGACCACACTGGAAATACTGCTAGCCTCCCAATCCAGAGAGAGGCCCAAACTAAAACCTTAAACTAAAAATACCTTGAACTAGAAGGAAGCTCAAAATCTAAGGGTACCTGTCACGAATGGAACCAAACTCCTTGATTCCAGTGTGGGTCCATGTTTGCTTGTGCTTCCGTATCTATTAAAGCAGGTACAGTGTGAATGCTACAGTATTTACCTATGTTATTATGAGTTGGTGGACAAAAATCCTCAAACCCAGAGCAGAGGAGGAATGAAAACATTTTACATCAGGATGTGCTTTTGCTGCCTCTCACTTGTAGGCTACAGCCGTTCTGCTGAGGAGCTGAAGTGACACGTCAGTTGTAGACCATCTGATCCTGGATTGAATTTTATCGTCACCTAGATTCCGGTGCTTGACAAAACCTCTACGATTAAAAGAAAAAAGCTCGCTTCAGTGTACCAGCTTTACAGCCTCTGTCGTGCCC
>NW_009258767.1:667440-683714 GCF_000687185.1 Egretta garzetta | reverse complement strand
TTTTCGCTTCCTACGGGAGCGGCGAAGCGGTTGCGGGCTGACCTCTAATCGCATCTCGGCAGTCTGGGTGTTCCTCGGCTGTCTCTCCATCTCCCCTTCCCGCCGGGGAGGGCTGACATCACCCGGACGGGAGCTGATGACGGGGCTGGGTGTGGTGACGGCTCCAGCCCTGGGTACCTTTGTCCTGTCGCTGGGGCCAGCGGGCAGCGGTTGTGCCTGCTCTTCGGGGAGGAGATCCCCGTGGTGGCTTAGGGTCGGGTTGTCTGCTTCTGGCATCCCGGTGTGTGCGAGGTTGGGTTGGGTTTTTTCTTTTTTTAGTTGGAAATCCGATTTTTAGAAACATCCAGTGAGCTCTGGCTAATGGGGCAATGAGCCGGTGCTGTGGGTTGGAGGCTTATGCCGAGGTGTGGCTCCGTTTCCTGTTCTGCAGGGCACTGAGTCTGTTATGTAAATTCCTTAGATAATCTTTAAGTAAAACCTTGCATTTTCTGGAAAAATCACAAAGGGTGCTGAAAGTCAGACTGGATTTTGAACACAAGCTTTCTGCCATTATTAAAGAAGATATATTAAATTTTAACTCCATCTTTAGCATTTCTACCCTTTTTCTCCCCCCCCCCCAAACCCACTGTGCATATGGGGAGTTGTTTAATCATTCCATACAGGCATTAAAACCTCCAAAAAAAAAAAACAACCAAAAACCAACCCAACACCCATTTACAGATTTAATCCGTGTATGTCACTTAACATATACAGCAGGCATTCAACCATACCCTGTTGCCCTGTGTGAGAGCTTAACAGATTGTATAGCCCGTTAATTCTCCATTGTATTTGTTGCTCTTTATTGCAGTTAAGTGGGTTTTATACTTGAATAATGGTATTTTAGGACACAAGGGTTGTGAGATGCCTCTTTTCTCTGACCTACAAAATTCTCTGTTACTAAAAGCTGTCCAACAAAATGAGTTTAAAAGGAGTTACTACCTTGTATTCTCCAGTATCTGTGTCTTGTTGTGTAAAACCAGGTGTTTTTTCTTTTTTTTAATTACTAGGAAAATACGTGTTTTTCCATAAAGAACTGATGAGCTCCTTTGAGTCCAAACAGCAGAGCTTTTTGTGATGCTCTATCCTTACAGAAGGGAGAGGCTTCTGGAAGGATGTGGTTAGCGCAGTTAAGCTCTGGGAAAGCCCGTTTAATTGCCTACTGAGCTGTATACCTTTAGATGCAGCAGTGGCCTCTTGATGCACAGAAGGTCATAAGCAGGCATTTTAAAATCTTGCTGCTTAAAAAGATGTATAAAACAACCTGCATACCAGCGTGAGGCACCTTCAACTGCTTGGCTGAATGAAAAAAATAATGTGATGCTTGAAAACTGGTTTGGTGTTTGTTTGGTTTTTTTTTTTTTGTCAGAGGTGGCAAAAATCTCCATAATAGTGGGTAGTGATTCCTCCCGATATCACACACAGTCCTTTCTGTTAAGCTTACAGTAGGCTGAGCCTTGGTGCAGTGTGGTGGGGGAGGGCGGACTTCAGTAGCTTGGATCACTAGGTGGCACGCTTGCCATTAGCCCACTGATGTGCAAATGCCCCCCTACAGTATTAGGGTCACTGTACTGCTCGAAATGACAGCTGATGCGATGCAAAACCCCAAACACACGCCATTAAGGATTTTGTGCCTCTCTGACGCATTGTAAGGAGCCTGCCCCATGTGCTTCACTTGACCAAATCAGATCCTCCAGGTTGAAGGATGGCATGTCTGGTTCTTCATGTGCGGTTTCAAAACAAGTTAGCTTACGTGCTTTTGGAAACGGCTGCATGGTGTAGGTGAGTGGGGTCTCCTTGCAGAGGCAGAATTCCAGGGGTTGAAAGTGGTTTTGTAAGAGTAATGATAGATCACTGCTGAAATATAAAGGGAAGTGTCTCGTGGCTTGACATAGCTAGAGGTAAACAATATTCTAAAATATTCGTTTCTTCGTGTAGGCTGATCAGCTGACTGAAGAACAGATTGCTGGTAAGTGTCTTGATGAGAAATGATTATTTATTTGTTAACTCCTTGTGACTAAAAGAAAACATTATCTCAAACATAATGGGAGGAAAAAACTTTTTGACAATTTAAAACCTGTACTAATGCTTTTTTTAAAAACACTCAATTTTTAATAAAAAAAAAATAGTGACCAAACATTCTGGAAGATTACTGGTTTATTGCCCCTTAATTTAGACTGCTTGTTCCTTGGACTACAGATAATGATTTTTTTTTTTAGACTTTCAGACTTGAGCCAAGTCCTTCTAGATTTCTTGCAAAAAGAAATAATTGCTAGAATTAAGTGAACTTCTCGCAGTCAGAGCAGACCTAGGTATTCTTTTCTTTTTAATAAAGTGAAGATAAACTTGAAATGGCAACAAATAAACCTAAAGTGGATTTGTTATACATTAATATAAGCCAATGTCTTTTAAATAACTTCTAACAGAGTGTCTGTAGTTCAGACTGTTAGGAGGAGGAGTGTTATTTGGCCTTCTGGAGACCAGTCACCTGCTTGTGGCTGAGATCAATTCTTATTGTCTGCTGCCTTAAAAATAAGTGGTAGATGACAACGCTTATTGTTCCTGTAAGTCTGTTAATGGTGACGGGAACCCAGTGGGTCCCTCCACTTAGCCCAGGCAGCTGCTGTTTGTGGTGCAACTGTGCCTCAAATAAGCTGATGGTGAAATGCCAAAGAGTTGTCATGCAGATAATAGCCACATGAAATAAGTTTGAATATGCAATGCAGGTTATGTGTTGGTACTGTAAGTAAATTTTTTATTAATGTTTGAGGTGTTAATTCCCTCAATACATGGACAGTTAGAGAAAATGGTTCTTAAAATTGTACCAGGCATTGTCAGTGGAGTGCACTTCAGTATGCAGTTTTCTCATGCTGGTGATGTTACTAAACACTGGGACTGTTTCTGCCTCTAGAATTCAAGGAAGCCTTTTCCCTATTTGACAAAGATGGTGATGGTACTATCACAACAAAAGAACTGGGAACTGTCATGAGGTCATTGGGTCAAAATCCAACAGAAGCAGAATTGCAGGATATGATCAACGAGGTAGATGCTGATGGTAAGTGTTGGAAAAGTAGTTATGAGCTCTGTGATCATCTTAAGTATGTATGACCTCCACACCTGGGCTTGGACTGCATAGAGAAGATTCTGTGACATTGATCTCTTGAAGCAGTTTCAAAATGCTTATAGTATCTAAACTCAGAGGGGTGTCAGTTTTTTGATTGCTCTCTGCACAGCAGTCAAAGATGCTAGCAGTATTCATGAGGATCTAAAAAGGGGCAAGAGCAGCAACAAAGTTATGCTGTTTGTCTTTAATATTTTATGGGTCACAGGCTTCCTATTGCTATCTGGCTTGCCCTGACCTGCTGTTAACCTGTATTTCCACCCAGCTTCTCTATACAGGTTTTGTCAGCCCGTGTTGGTATTAATAGCTGTACTAATGTCTGTGGTTTTGTCTAAGGCCAAAAACGTGGTAGGAGTGGAATAGTGCTAACTTCCAAGAATTGAAAACACAACAGGAAGAGACTTTATAGTCTAATGTAGTATATTAGATCACTAACAGGTGGGGACGGGACGGGGGACTAGACAAAAGCAGAAAAACCTTCCTGTATAAAGTCTATCAGAATTATTTTAAGTGGATGACAGAAAGGGTAACTGCACATTTTTTTGAGAGTTCAGACAGGCTAGCAGCTATAAAAAGGAAAAATGCTTTCCCTGATCAGTGATATCAAGACTTCGATGTTGGTTGCAAAGGTGACTTTTCTCTAATATCTTTGTAAAAGAAGAGTGAAAGTATATTGGCAAGAGTATAGATTACCTGATTATCAGACTACATTAATTATAACTACTTTCCTAAAAGTGTAAGTTGATCTTAATTGCTGACTCTTGGATGCAGGTACTGAAAAACTATAGGGTTTGCAGCACTACATAGAGTTGTGTATAGTGGCTTCTCTAGACTGCAGTCCACAATGCTGCACTGGTAGATTAAAAATGAAGGAGACAGAGTGCTTCAGACAAATATGCCTGCCCATCTGTTTAAACTTGGCTTATGGCAGAATGCTTTGCTATTATTATAGATGTTCATTGAGGATTTTTCAAAGCTGAGTATAAGACCTGTATTCAGATTTAGTTGGTAGATAAAGCTGGCTATGATGATAAATAGCTATGTATGTCTCAATCTGGAATCCCGAAGCTGCAAAGGTTTTCTTAAACTGCATTTATTTAGCTTCTTTGCTATACTTAGCCAATGACTTTGTATGCTTCCCTCAAGCAATGGGTAGATCTTAGTTGTGCAGTGAACTACTTAATGTGGGGGTTTTGCCATATAGGGCTGAAGCCTGACTATACAAACTTAGTTTCTGCTGTTTTAAAGAACTTGTTTCTTCGCCATACCACTTTTGTCATAGCTTTGAGCAGCCTGAAGTTTGAATCCTTACTCTGAATGAAGAACTTAAAAAAAAAAAAAAAAAAAAAGTCTCAGGGATAAGGTGTGAATGTTATCAGGGCTTTTCAGTTTTGCAGTGAAATACCTAAAAGAACACCTACTGCTAAGCTTATCAAAAATACCAAATAGTGACAGCTTTTTTTTATGTCACTGGAATTTGTGGGTCCTTGTTGCCCTTTAAAATGGTACATTACTTTTGTGGTGTACAGCATGTGTTGATAAGGAAGTTGATTTTTAACAAGGAACAACTATTTATGAGCAGCTTAGTGAACCGTAATTTTCTCAAATTTCAGATATCCTGGATTTGTAGTGCCAGTTTTATAATGCATTCCCTTCTGGAATCTCCCACAGCAATTGGGAGATTTCTAAAGAAACTAAATGATTGGTTTTGGGGAGTGGTTTAAGGTAAAGATAAGTCTTGGTATTGGTTAACCTTGGAGCAACAGACTGACGTTTTACTTGCAGCTTGGGTGGCAAATGGCATGGCTTGACATGGAGAGAAAGCAACGGGTGCTTTTGTTGTGCTGAAGCACTGCAGTGACAGTGGCTACGGCACATTGTAATAGCAAAAAGGCAGTGATAGCAATTGAGGGAGAAGATCCAATTCTTCTGTAAGAACGGTTTATAGTGTCTGTTGATCTTGGCCCTGGCTAAATTAAATGCCAGGTTTTTTATAAAGAAAAGCATAGAAGTTTAATTTTTGGAAGTTTCTTTTCATTAAGGCAATGGCACTATCGACTTCCCTGAATTTCTAACCATGATGGCCAGAAAAATGAAGGACACAGACAGCGAGGAAGAAATCCGTGAGGCATTCCGAGTCTTTGACAAGGTATTAATAAAAGTACAAATACTCTTTAGAAGCAGTGATGATGTCATTTTTTTCACTTGGTGTTTTCTTGTCTAGAAGGAAAAAGTCCTCTAGCAGAAGCAGAGGAATTGGAAACAGGCAGGGACTGTTCTGGAAACAGAACCAGGACTGTTGTGGGCTGGTTCTACCTGCTTTATGCAGCAGGTCTAAGCTTTAGGCTCATCCACGAGGAAAACTTTCTGGCCTCTCCTTAGGAGCAGGGATGAGCAGAAGGTGATGCTTGTGGGGTGTTTTTTCGGGAGGTTGTGGGTGAAGGGGTGGGGTTTTTCTGTACCTTCTGACTTCAGGGGAATGGGGAGATGTTTGCATGGATGCAAGAGGTTTTATACATGGAAGCTTTTGAAGCTAAGATGTTGTCATCGCTATGTAGAGGAACATGAAGTATTGCATGTTCAGTTTTCAAGATGTGGACTTTAACGTTGCTTTCAGGAATAGTTAAGAGCTCAACTCCCTCAGTCTTTGTTAAGGGTACCTGGGCATACATGATGAAGGCCAATTTTTCTAGAACACGGGTTGCCCTCTTTGGATTGCTTGGATATGACAGATGTTACAAGAGAACTGTGTTGAGCAATGGCTGGTGCAGCTGCTAAACTGATGCACATGCATGTGTGGAAGAAGGCCTTACTGCTACTCCTTTTATGGGGAAAAAAGTGGCAGTCTCTAGTACTTCACCGGAAAATGTGCTAGAGGAAATGTTCAATTGTTTGGTTAGTACTTAATCTACTCTATGGTGTTATTTCTGCAGACTGGATTTGTGTTTAAAGCCACTGAGGTAGCTTATCTACTGGTTATGGCCATATGAATTCCTGCTCTGAGCTAGTGTATTATTCCTGTAGGTGGAAGAGGACAATTTCTGAAATGGCTAGAGATGAGCTCTAAGTTTGGATATTACTAATGGGAACACAGACTTAGAAGTGTCATTCACTTTTTTTTTGCCATGAAGCTTTTGCAACCCTTTGAGTAGAATTTAAATGTTTTCTTTGAAGGCCTGTTCTATATCATTTTATCCAAGAAGCCTAAACTAGCCACCTGCAGTCTGGTTATAGAGGTAGCATTACACAGATGAGAAATCTGACTCTCTTCTTGCTGGTGGGGAAATTGTTCTTTTTTTTTTTTTTCTTTGGCCTTGCTTAGGCAGCAGAGACTAAAAAACCCATGTTGTTTCTGGGTTTATTTTTGAAAGCTCTCTAAAAGCATTGAAAATAACATCACAGCTACAAATCAGGCATGCAGTTATTCTTACCGTACAATAATTATACAGAAGGGCATATGGTGGCATGCATGCTTCATAAGGCAATGGGACTAGTGCATACTGTAGGGTTGTACAGCATCCCAGGTCTGCATATCTATCCCAAGTGCTGTAAGGCGAGTTCAGAAGCAGTTAGTGGAAACCTAGATGTAGTTTCAGAGGTAATGTCAGGATTGTTGATCATGATCTTGTGCTGCTCTCTCCTCACAGGATGGCAATGGCTATATCAGTGCAGCAGAATTACGTCACGTTATGACAAACTTAGGAGAAAAGCTAACAGATGAAGAAGTAGACGAAATGATCAGAGAAGCAGACATTGATGGGGATGGGCAAGTCAACTATGAAGGTAAAAATATGCTTCTCTGGACTCAAAACCTTTATTCATGTCGAGTGAAAGCATGTTGCATAGGGAATTAATTTCTAGTACTTGAGACACCAGCTCATTAGGTTGTCCGCTTCTGTGGACAAAAACTTAGATGCAGTGAAAGGGGCTTTTTTTATGCCAAGTGTGTTTAAGAGACTTACCAGTTGAAGTCCTCTGGAGACAAAAAAAATCACAGTGACTTTTTATCTTTTCAGAATTCGTACAGATGATGACTGCAAAGTGAAGAGACCTCCTTTACACCTTTTTTCCTCTAGAAGAATCAAATTGAATCTTTTACTTACCTCTTGCAAAAAAAATGTTCATTTATTCATTCTGTTTCTGTATAGCAAAACTGAATGTCAAAATACCTTCTGTCCACAAACTGCATGTAATGGTTGGTGGTCCTGTCCCCAAAAGATAAAGTTAAACATCAGTTTTACAATATAAATAATTGTACTACCTTGAAAATAAAAAAAAGGAAGCACTTAGTGAACTCAAAAGTTCCATTTGCTAATGACTATTACACTGTTTGGGCTGGCCAGTTTTTCATGCATGCAGCTTGACAATTGAGCACAGTCAGACATTTGTATTAAAAGGAAAAAAACAACCTAAAAGATCCACTCTTTTGTTCAACAGTGGATTCTAGTTCAATTTGTAGTATAAATTGTCATAGCTGGTTTACTTTAAAATTGGTTTATACCTCAGGATGGTATGCAGCAAAATGGTTGAAGGATGCAAAACTTAGAGAAAATGCCCTAAAGGTTGAATGGTTCTCCTGTACGTAGCAGTGTGCTCCAAAAATATGATGATCTTAACTATGGATGGCATGTCTGTGTTAAAATACTGGTTTAACATTGTCTGCATTGCACTATAGTGAAACGGGTGTCGGGCTGTTACCGTTCACAAAATTTTTAAGAAACCTTCACCAAGGGAGCATCTTTGGACTCTCATATTTTTAAAACCTTCTGTACCATGACTTGGAGCTGGCGGAGTAGCCTGTGGACTTCAGCACAACTATCAACATCGCTGTTCACGATATTACAATTTATGTCCATTCCAAGTTGTAAATGCTAGTCTTTTTTTCCAATAAAAGACCATTAACTTAAAGGTGGTGTTAAATGCTTTGTAAAGCTAAAATATATATAATTGAGATAATAAACCAAAAAAGCAGTAGGAGGGAAGTGTTTCTATGAATGACTTGCTGCTAAATTATAATGCACATGTATGCAATAAGTTATCCCCTATCTTTTCAAGATGGCAAGAACTGACCTCCTGTAACCCAAGACCTTTGCTATAAATAAATGAACTTGTGCTTGCCTTTCATATTACGACAATGTTAATTTAGTTGGTCTCGAAGTCGTGTAATGCTGACTCGTCAACTATCAGCAGAGAAGTAACACCTCATTTCACTAAAGTGGAGAGCTCTAAGCATGCATGTCAATACTGGGGAAACATGTATAGGTTGCTTATGTTTTTTTGACAGGTTATAGAAACTAGTTGGAGAATTTAAACAGCATGGACTTCATAGATATCTATGATTCTCAAACATGCCAAAAATGCATTTCTCTACCCACAGAAAGAAAACAAAAGGACATTTCTTTTACAACATGTTAAAAAAAAAAAAAAAGAAAAACCCTAAGCCTTTTTGGAAAGTGGGGCTATTATGTCTTGACTATCTTAAACACTTGCATGAATTTTGTGGGGTGGAGAAGAGGACTAGGGTTAATTTAAAAACCATCTTGTTACTTCTGCTTTGCATGCACTAGCAGTGCTTAGTCATTCCAGGTCTCTGAGTAAGTGTTCTCTGATCCTTCAGCTTCCCCATGAATGAGTGGCAAAGCAGCCGTGTCCACTCTTCTTTGTTTGAAAGAAGAATGCTTTTTTCTTTTTTCTTTTTTTTTTTTAAATAGCAGAGCCTCCGTGTGGAAGGCTTTTATGCTTGGGAGGGAGGGACTACAGCTTACTTGACTGTAAGTTTGTTTCCAAACGTAACTGGAGTTGCAAACCTTAATTGCTTAATTGCCTTTGGTTTTGGAGAGTATTGATGCTCTCTTGAAAGAGATGCAAGTCTCCATTCATCCTGTCTAACTGAGGTGCCTGTGTTAAGAACTTGGTTGCTTGAAATGCAGCTTTGCTCAGTGGGGGTCAAGAGATGCCTCCAAAAGGCAATTGAGACTATCTGCCTTCAGTGATTCTTTTTTATTTTTGAAATTTTATTTTTTCCTGGGGGGTGGGGGGAGTTCTGGGTGACTAGGGACCCAGACACCTTAACCAAGTGCCTACAAGTTAGATGGGCTGAATGTAGGCAATTGTTCAGATATGTAGTTGTTGCAAAGGCTTTTTGCTATGGCTGTGTATGCTGTCCTAGCAAACTGGCCAGGATGATGGGAATGTCTGGCTACTGTTTGAAAGTAGAGTCTTGCATGGTAGCTGCGGACTGCTACTTTGGTAGTGCTCAAGAAAGGCTGCGCTGATTCTGTAGACCAGCTTTTAAAGAGAACATATTCAAGAGACAGGCAAGGTAGGAGCAATGGTTGCTGCTCTGAACTAATTACTTCTTCTGCCTGAGTGTGCAGAGAGATCTTGTCTAGTAGGTAAATGCTTCTTACCATCTATCTGTCATTCACTCACGGTTGGTAGGGTAGTTCATTTAAGAACAGCTGCTTTTAGCTTATTCAGTGTGCTCTGTGCTTGCTAGCAAAGAGACCTCATTCCTGCAAGAGGTTCTTGGCTTGATTAGAAATTGTCTGGCAGTGTGCAGTGTTGGTATGCCCTGTAACTGAATCTGCCTGGAGGTATCTAATTATTAACTGACTTCAGTACCACATCAACCTCGAGTAAATGTATCCTCTGTACAGGACTTTAGCTCTGTTCCCTTCTGCATAGTGCATATCTAGAGAAATGAAATGGTGTCATCGAGGACTTTTTTTTTTTAATTTTTTTTTTTTCTGTGAGTGTGTGTGCGTGTGGCTTTGGCTTTTTCCAAATGTGAAAGTGTGGGCTGGATACACTTGGTGCATGGCTTAGAAACATGGGACTGGAAAGAACTTCCTGGGTCATCAGATCCAGTCCCCTGCTATTGCAGGCAACCGTGTCATATAATCCTTTTAATAAACTGATCAAGCTTAACCACCTGCTTGTAAGTGGCTTGTTTTCATGGAAGTTCTGTAACTCATGTTGCTCTCAACTGATGCAAGTAATATATGAAATATGAAGTTAATCAAAAGGTCCTCCAGCTTAGCTTTAGGTTTATCATTACACTTATTTAACTGACTTTCTCAAACCTGTTATTCTTTGCACAACACTCAGGAAAGTGTTGAATCTTTATACCCCCTTGCTATGAATAAGAGTTGGTGTGCTTGCTTATTTTTTTTAATGGAAAAGATGGATGTCTGGCTTGTTGAAATTTGTTAGATATGTTAATTGTCAAGGCAAGAAGCAATTGAGTTACTTGTATTTGATACATAAATTTAAGGCTAGAGTATACATAACCATTTTTAAAATACATCAACTTGCAGTGTAGTTTTATATTTAATACTGAAATTGTACTGCTGAAGTTTAAACTGCTGTTAATCATATTCCTCTTCTGATCATAATGAAAAAATAAAGGGTAAGAAAATGCTTAACATAGATTATTCATTATCATGCTTATTTTATTAATAATTCAGGCACCGAAACGTCTCCAGGTATGGGGCATTGGTTTTGTTTGCTGGGGTGGGGTGAAGGCGGGGAGGGGGGGGAGGGTGCTGATGCGGTAAAAGACTCTTATCCCCCAACCATTTGTCACACCTGTGCAGCTTTGGAAACATGGATGCTATCAAAAACTGATCAAGAAATTACCCCACGCCTTATCAATGCGTTAAATGTGTGCCTGGGTCTGTCTGACCTGTGGGCAGTGCATGGTGCCGGAGCCGCCAGCCCCATGCCCTAGGCAGGCAAGTGGGGAGAGGGACGAGGCCGTACCTTGGGCCCTGTATCGCAGGGTGTGCGTGGTGTGAACGCAGATCCTTGTTCCCGGGTGACGCCGTCCTAAGCTAAAAGCACAAGTTGTGGGGTTTAGAAATAACAGAGTTAATACGGCGCTTGCTTTTCCCCTACCATGAAACTAGCTGGAACACTTGCCATACTGCAATCTAGTTAGGGTTTGGGGTTTTTTTTTTTCTTTGGTGGGGTTTTTTGGGTTTGTTTTTAAAATTTTATGACTAAGTGAAACCTGACACAAAGGACTGTGGCAGGACCACGGTGTGTCTTCGACCACAGACATCGAGCTGTCAAGTGAAGATGGGCGATGAAGGCTGATGCTGTGTTTCTCCTGACTGGCATTTAGGAAAGCAGATGGTATACTTGCAAATAGAGCAGGTGGACCTTTAAAATCAGTAAGACAAACACATATAAAGTTGTGTGGGGATTTTTACATAACAGCATTGCAATTCCCAAATTAATATTAAAGATTGTCTTTTTTTTTTTTTTTAAATCCAAATACAAGATTTTGAAGTAATGAATTAGATGGTGAATTGTGTATGGATCTGGAGTTCCAAAGATTCCTGATGTTATTTGCTGTAGAAAATTTGCACCAAAGCCCAAGTATTTAAAGGATTATATATTTTCTAAGAACGCCTAACAGTGAGTATCCTAGGGAAGCATGCAGATGCTATTTGTAATAGTTGATAATTTGTTTTAAGTTAATAAATCTGGTTTTGAACTGAAGTGGCCACATACCCCAATAAATGGCAGAGCTGCTGATTAGGTAGATGCTAAGAGAATCTCTTACAGTCCCTGGGATGGTTAAGCACAGCTGGTATCTACCAGTAAATGGGTGCTGGTGTTGCTTTCCACCTTGCTGGTGACAGTAACCAGGAGCAGAGCAGCCCAGCCCATCGTGCTTTCCTCCCTGTAGAGCAGACGAGGACCCTTGCCTTGCTTCCCCGGGCAGTGCTTTGCTGTGCAGGGGCAAGAGCACGCTTCAGAGCGCAGCACAGCCCTTTCAGCCACCAAACTGCTGAACTCCAGGAAAAAAACCCAAACAAACAAACCCAAAACCGTTTGATACAAAAAAAACAGAGCGTATTGCAGCGAGGGGGTTAAATTCTTCCCAGATCCTTGTGGAGTCTGAGATGCTGAGTGATGCCAGCACCATATAGCGATGTTACAGAAACACAGCTGAGAAGCAGGTCTCCCAGCATTGCCACCAGAGACCCTAATAAAGAGGTTGCAAGTTGCCCTTTGTAGCATCCCTACAGGGCTGGACAAAGTTGGCTCTAGCTGGCAAGGAGTACTGCAGCCTCGCAGGTGGTGACTTCTTGTTCTCATCTTTCACAGAAACTTCATTGAGTGTGAAATCTTGTACACATCTCTTCTGAAGAGCCACTTTGGTTTCAGTTGCCTCAGAAGTCAGCATCTGCAGAAATACTGAAAGAATTATTCATAGTGCAGCCTTTTCCCGGCAAAAACATCTAGGATAATTAGTGGTTGAAGTACAATATGAAAACTGGGCTAATCACCTAAAAATGAATCAAAATGGTTTGTGAACTTTTTATTTCTAGATCTCTAAATATGATGTATTTGAAAAACATTCTTGAACAAAAGTCCTACTTGCCCTCCCAGTTGCAGCATCTAAAACAAACACAATATTTTAATAGGAACCAACTGGATCAAGTGAGAATTCCATAAAAAGGCATTAAATAGCATTCCCCATTTCACTAGTTTGCAGTGGGGTTGGCAGTAGCAATGCTGACAGCGTAGTAAGTATTCTGAAAAAGGATATGGTGAAAGAAATGGATAGGGTGAGAGCAAAAAGAATACCTGAGCATGGGACTGCTTTGTAGTCTCATCTCACTGAGCATTTGTTGCCCATAAAGCTATAAATATTTGATTGTGAGCTCCCTGGGCATTGAGTTTTCCAGGCAGCGGTGCTGTCATTCAGTTTGTCTGCTTTTCCCAACCTGTCCCCCGAAGCCCCCCCACACTAACTCTACGTATACCTGAAAATATACAACCTGGAGATGTTAGTTTTAAGCCTGCTGTGGTTCAGAACTTGCCAGACATGGTCTGCTTACTCTGAGCTTTCCTTACAAATGCATTAAAAAGAGTAACTTCCACCAGTCATTCTGGTAGGAGACAAAGTATAAAACACGATTGCAGATAGTTTTTTTCTGAGTCTCTTCAGTAAAAAATTTTTACCCAGAGTATTTAGCTCCCTAGGAATCCATGTGCAACATCATCAAAACTACTTTCTCAAGGATTTTGGCATAAAAATTAATAACTTACTTGTTTCTTTATATATTACTAAAGTAAAAATGCCTACACACATACACCAGATGCCCTGACAAATAATCAGCGTGCATGATGCTGTCATGTGGCTGAATTAAAGGCAAGTAGATTCAATCAGTAAATCAAGTCAGTAAGTAAAACATCTTTTCACTACCGAAGAAGATACCTTGCTCTACAGCACAGTTACAAAAGCATAGCTAAAGTGTGAAAATTGCCTTGCTGATTTTTTTTCCGTCAAATTAATTTGTAGAGGAAGGTAAGTAAATTCTTCACTAGCTCAGGTTATTATTCTTTTCTATATTAAACACTTGCACACACAGAAAATATTATGGCAAAAGAATGGTCTTAGGGCAACAAAACTAAACACTCAAAATTTAAAAAAATACCCAAGTAAGGTTGTCCTTGAAATGCGAGTTTGGCCTATCACAAATGTGATTCAAAACATTATGACAGTGTCTTGTCTCATGCTATATTGCCCACAGCATCTTTGCATCAGTGTATTAAACACTTCATTGCAACTTTCTTTTCGGATGCATTATTCCATACCCTAGTCACTGCCCACTACCCAGTGCTTGTTCCAGAGACAGAATTACTAGTTTCTTCAATTTTTCCTATGGTGCTTAAGTATCTGAGTGCTTCACAAATACTGCTTTCTCTTTGGCACACACAGTGAAGTGATGACATGGTTTATCCTCATCGAACAGAAGGGGCTGAGGTGCAGTGACTGAAGTCCAAAGTAGTATTTCTGAGAGCTCAATCTGAGACATTTTCAGTTGTCAGAATCATAATCATGCCTTATGTCTGGCACAAAGAGACCTCATCAGTAATGGTGTCCTTCTTCGTGTTTGAAAATCAGTCTAAGCCTCTGGGTCAGGCAGTTGGTGACCAATGTGCTTAGAGGAGGCCACTGCCTGTAGGCAGCTGAGTCCAGGAGGTTGACCCACGCCACGCAAGAACTCCACGCAGAGGCCACGAGCGCTTGTTTTCCAGGGCAGCAATGCCTGCCTCAGCCCACAGGTCAGCTTTTCTCTTCTTCCAGCCCCTGTATCACTCACTGCGCATTGCCTAATTTCTGCAACACAAGAAAAGAGATCAACTATGCAGCATTTTTTTCATTGCACCACACTGATTCATGCCCAGAGCAGCTCGCCTTGTGCCAGGAAAGAGAAGGGGCTGAACTAAACAGGGTGATTTCATGCTAGGACCACAAAATAGGGGGGTGGAAAGGAAGTGGGGGAATAGAAGTGGTAAAGAAACTCAATTTTGGCACTTCCTAACTTTGAGGCATAACTGTGCTTTCGCTGATGTTTCAATCCTGGGATTTACTACTGCAAGAGTGAAAGCAGAACTACACTCCCAGCACAGGAAACTCCATTGTGTGGCATCACGGTGACACCCCCGTGAGTCATCATCCGAGCTGCTGGCTTTGGGTTGGGCACAGACTGTGACCTCTCGAGGTAGCAGAGGGACGGCAAGCAAAGCTCTTTTGCTTCCTCACTCAACACAAAATGGGGAGGGAGCACTTTGCCCATGGGTTTGCAGAGGAAAGGTGGATTTGGAGACTCTGGAAGCAGCTCAGGGCTCTGCAGGAGGCTGTGCTTTCATGGTCGTAGGCTCTTCCACCCATCCACTGTTACCATGATCCCATACCTCCTGTCCTCTGCCTGTTGCGCCCCCTCACTTCCTCTGTTTTATTTTCTACCTTTACCAGGCCCAGCTTGTGCCTCTCAGACTTTTCTAGGTTTCCTTGTCCCATGGTCCTTGCCCCTCTTTCATCTTCTCTGCTGGTGTGGGTTAACCCTGGTGGCAGCTCAGCCCCACCAGCTGCTCGGTTACTCCTCTCCCTGGTGGGGAAAGAATTGGAAGGGTAAAAGTGCAAAAACTCATGAGCTGAGATAAAGACAGTTTCATCAGGAAAGTAAAAGCCATGTGTGCAAGCAAGGCAAAACAAGGAATTCATTCACACTGCCCATTGGCAGGCAGGTGTTCAGCCATCCCCAGGACAGCAGGGCTCCATCACATGTAATGGTTATTTGGGAAGACAAACGCCATCACTCTGAACGTGCCCCCTTCTTCTTCCCCCTGACTTTATTGCTGCACATGCCATCATAGGGTCTGGGGTATCCCTTTGGTCAGTTAGGGTCAGCTGTCCCAGCTGTGCCCCCTCCCAACTTCTTGTGCATCCCCAGCCTACTTGCTGGTGGGGTGGTGTGAGAAGCAGAAAAGGCCTGGATTCTGTGTAAGCCCTGCTCAGCAGTAACTAAAACATCCCTGTGTTATCAACACTGTTTTGGTCACAAACCCAAAACCCAGCACCATACATGCTACTACGAAGAAAATGAACTCCAGCCCAGCCCAAGCCAGTACAGTAGCCCATCTTTTTCTCCCTCTGATCAGGGCTGCCAACGACACATCTTCCATATCTGCATTCCCACAAGCACCAAGCAACTTTTTGTCCTAACCTGCTGATTTCTTACCAAGCAACTTTCTCCTCTGTGTTGCCTAAGACAGGGTGATCACTCAAGTCAGGGCACAGAAGAAAGTCTTTCTGTGCTCTGCTCAGGCCCCGGGTGGTAGATGTGGACCTGAGCCTCACTTGGCTTGCAGCAAGAGAGAGCTATGGCTGCAAAAAAAAGATGAGACAAGAGATGCTTGTCAAACTAAGGAGGAAGAGGGAACTGCACAGGCAGTGGAAGCAGGGACAGGCATCCTGGGAAGAGTACAGGGACGCGGTCCGGTTGTGTAGGAATGGGGTCAGGAAGGCCAAGGCATGGCTGGAGCTAAACTTGGCTAGGGATGTAAAGAATAATAAGAAGGGATTCTACAGGTATATCAGCTGGAAAAGAATGGTTAAAGAAAGCGTACCCCTGCTGATGAGCGAGACTGGCAAGCTGGTAACAGCAGATGAGGAGAAGGCTGAGGTACTCAACACCTTTTTTGCCTCAGTCTTCACTGGCAACCTCTCTCCTCACCCCTCCCGAGTTGATGGATGGCATGAGGGGGACTGGGAGGGCAAAACCCCTCCTGCTGTAGGAGAAGATCGGGT
>NW_009258767.1:623391-666160 GCF_000687185.1 Egretta garzetta | reverse complement strand
GCGCATTGGCAGCACAGGCTGAAGCTGCAGTTTTGCAGCTCAGAAGCTTTCTGTGCATGGACCTGCTGCCCCAGGTTTTGGCCAGGGCCAGGACACAGAGGGTGCGTAAGCCAGCGGAGTGGGGCAGTTTCGAGTTCTGTGTAATTAAGTCCTTGTCCTTTGCAGAACAAGCCAGCTTAATTACATCCTGCTGAGGCTCTACAAGACGTTCTTTCACTTTTCTGTACGCTACAGTATGCATTAGTTCTTTAATGGCAGTGTTAGGTTAATGGTTGGACTTGATGATCTTAAAGGTCTTTTCCAACCTAAATGATTCTATGATTCTATGATTCTAAATATATACACACATTATCTTCTTACATTCAAGAAGAGCTTTGCTGTCCACCTCTCCTGAGCAGAACCATACTAGATGTAAGCTTAAGCAGTACTTCACCGACCACTGACATCCAGCCATCTTGAGCCTAAAATGTGGTAGATTTTGAAGGGATCATCTTTGCACGTGGGCTGATCCAGAGAGATCAATGCATCAAGTTTTGAACTTGGGGCTGAGTTGTGGTGCAGGATGTGCGTAAGTCTGAGATGGTGAGGAAAGTGGGACCAGGGACGGACTCCTGAGACACTGGGATCCCTCCCAACCTTCTTCCCCCACCAAGTCTCTTCTCCCTCTCTTTTCCCCTCTAACTTAACTTTCACCTCTTCTTAGGCTTCATGAGCCTCAATTTACCTGTTTTACAAAGAGCACTGAACTTAACTCTGTTAATAGGCAGCTTTAGATTAGGAGATCAGCTACTATTTGCTAAACTACCACAGGAGTACTCGCACACAAAAAGTACGAGTAGGAAGCTCTTGATTACAGAAGTATGCTTGCAGAAAAAGTCACATAAAGTTTGATTGCACTGATATTAAATTATTATGGTAGTTTGAAGTTTTATGAAGCAATAGTTATAATAATGCCATTTTAGTACTCTGTACTTAGACACATTAGACCTGCTTCCATACAGTGGGTAGTTACTATCTGGGGAAAAATAACCTTCATTCTCTGATGTGGCAAAAAGCTTCTTGATATCAAAGCTATTGCCATTAGTGAATATGCATAAATGAAAAAGTAAAATCTAATAAAATATATATAGCCAGGTCCTTTTTTTTCTGACTTTTGCAGGACATTGCTTACTGTGAAATAATGGAACATGGTTTAGTCCCTCTCATTTTAACAGGATAGGGAAGAATTCAGATTCTTATTCATGATTAATGTCCATCACGTGCAAGTGACTTCATGCTGCCAGTCAAACGAAGATATTACTTCAAGGATGAAGTATGAAACTAATCTGTTTATGAATTGTTAATTATTAAAGCAATACTGAATCTCACATGCAGCTTTAGTTCCTAAACTATTACCCAGCGGTTATAGAATCTACTTGTACAGCAACATAGGTATTTTTGGTGATTTACAACTTGTAAGGTATTGTCTTGACCAAGTTCCAGATTAAATTAATTTGAGCAGTGAATACAGTAACAACTGGAGTAGGAATTAAGGTCACATGGCTGAACTGGTGAGAAAACTGAATCATTTTTTTAGGGCTACTGCTGGCTGTACACTGTTGACCACTAGTTTTGGAATTTATTTCATCTCTTCAGTCTCACTCTATTGGATTGGCGAAGTCTTTTTACAGGCGGATTTTCTACTGTATTGAGTATACTTCCTTCTGAGTGGATAGGTTGCTGTTAAATATTTCAGTCTGGGATTTGAACCATTTTGCAAACTTATCCCCTTAAAGCAAATTCTAATCCCAATTTTATGTTTTCAAATGCAAAAACTCCATCATTTTTTTCAACAAAACCCATTGAAAGCATCACTCTACAATCAACATGTTCTGTTCCTGCACTACCAGGTCGGTGCCCATGAATTCCGGCAATTAGGCAGGATTAGCTGAACAAGGCAGATTCATCATTAGCTCAGAATTTCTTTGATTCTGGAGATGTAGGTCAGACCAAGTTTTACAAAATGAGGTTTTGTGGTTTCACTTAATTTTTTATTATACCCTCTATAAAAAAGAAAAAACGTTTAAGAGGAAAAAGGTGTTACTGGTATAAACAAAGGCAAGAAAGATGGATTGATGGACTTAGGGAGGAATAAAAGATGAGTGTGTTTGGCAAAGCACTCACATGGAAGAGCTCTGCTAGGGATGATGAGAGATTTCTGTTGAGCCAGCTCCAGGAGAATCCCTGCAGAGAAGAGAGGCGAGTGGGGGCAGAAGTGTTTGAGTGAAGATCTAAAATAGATGAAAAAAGGTGAAACATGCAAATGGCCTTGGGAATGCAACCCGCTACAAATTATAGCAGCTCTACTGCAGAAGCAAAGCCCCCATGGACTGTGTTAAGCTCCCAGACTCCCTGCATTGGTTAGAGGGGAAGAACCAAGAGTACAGGAGAAGATTGAGGGAGTGCTCAGCAGGGACCTGTTTAATGTGGACATTGGGGAAAAAGTATGAAGAGGTGACAACCAGACTTGCTGCTGGGAGAGCTGGGAAAGCTATTCCCCCATACAAGCTTTGTCTGGTGCTGTACCTGTTCCCACTTGTCTGGAAGGCCAGCAGCTGAGGACCAGGGGCTTGCTGTCACCAGGCATCACTGTGGTCAGCCCTGGGATCGTGCCTTACACCCTGCCAGCCTGCAGGCTTTAACTACTTCATTCTGGGATGCTGAAAGGCATCTCCATTGCAAGGGAAGTCAGTGCTCTGAGCATGCCTGCAGCAAAGGCTGCACTGGCAGGGCCATCCGCGATGGTCAGGCTGGCCTTGGTGATACACGGGACAGGGGACAGCTTCTCTCCATCTCTGCACAGCTTCCCACCTTGCACAGAACAAGTGACTACCACTTGGTGCAGAGGAAAACAACCTGCACGAGCAAGCACATCTCTCGCTTCTTACTTGCCCTGGAAAGGGGAAAGCTCCATCCCAAATCTTTGCACCAGCAATGCTGGGTTCAGGAGAGTGAAGCTGTCAGGGGACCTAAGGCTGGTGCCCAGGCCTGCGCACCCCAGCCGTCAGGACACAGACTTGGGACCCTACTGCACAGATCCCAGGGGGGCAGGGGCTATATTGGATGTAAATGTTGAAGCTGAGGAGCTTACAGGCATTTCCAAGAACTCAGAAAACCATTTCCAACACCATAGCCTTTAGGTAGCAGCTGAGCAGGGGTTTAGGGGACAGTGAGTTGGGAGGAGTGGGACACAACCTTTTTGCGTTTCCAGTTCCAGTAACAACTGTAGCTGTGGCTTGGCTTTCCGCCTAGGCTTTAAAGCTGACCTTGTCTCCTGTGCTGCACTCCGTGTTACCAAGCTGGGTACTGTTTTTTTTAGCGTGTTTTCTCTATCCAGTTATTGCCCACATGCAGTTCTCCTCAACTTTTAAAATATTAGCAGACCATAGTTTAGGACCCAAGCATTACATGGGACTAAGCTTGAATATGGGCTGTTTGAAAACTGTCAGGAGAGAGCTTTAAAGCATACTTGGAGCAGTAGTGAATGGTTTAAAATACAGTATGATATTTTCTAGCTCCTTTCTTTAGCCTCTAGCCCTAATTTTTTTTTCACCACACCAGTTTTAAAACTAGTGAAATACAGACTATAGAGGAGGTATAACAGGTCCCAAATTAACACTTAGCAGCAAAATTAAATGTGAACACTTTCCTCATGTTGAACTGTTTAGCAAATGGTCTAGAAAGTGAATATGGTGCAGAGCCATCCAGCCCAAGTTCGTCAGTTCAGATGCAACCTGCAAGAAGTTCACAGAAGTTACTGCCAGCACACGCCTGCTCGGCAGTCTGCAGAGGAGCGCTGTGTATACCTTTACCCCGTGTACGGACTTGTGGTTGCTGATTTCCCCTTCGCAGGTGCTGCTGTGGCAGGGGGCTGACGGCTGCCAGGTGCCCGCCCTTGTTTTCGCCCTTTGTGAGGGGCTGGGGCTGGCTGCTGCGGTGGCCACGCGTGCCGGCCCTGCTGAGACTCAGGCTCAGGTACCCACCGGGCATCCGCCACTTCCCAGGCAGGTTTTGCAGCCCGTGCCGAGCGCTCTGCTGCTCCTGCCAGCGCTGGTGGCTGATGAACCCAGCTTAAACCAGCTGGGAGAGCCCCACACAATGCCTCAGCTGCTGGGGATTACATCCTCAAAGTCTACTCTGGCTGCTCCACAGGGCCGGGCTGGAAAAAGGGATTTGTTGTTATTGTTGATATCATTATTGGAGCCAACAGGCTGGCACGAGCTCCCCACTCACTGCTTTTTATTGCCCTTCACAAGGAAGCCAGCCATGGAGCCAGTTCCTTCCTGCCCAACCAAAACCTCCCCGTGCCCACGGGAGTAGAGCAGCCGCCGGGCCGGATCCTGCGCAGCCAGCCGGGAGCCGACGCAAGCCCGGCACTTGTGGCTTGCTGGCACCAGCCACCCTGACCGTCCGGCCCAGGGAAATGTGACGGGGCGTTTGCATGTCGGCAGGCTGGAGGGACTGGGGGAAACTGGTCTCAGCTCAGCAGCTCCCATCGCTGCCACCTGGGATATAAACACAGGGAAGGAAACATCTTAGAAATGGATGCGGGCTGTACGCAGCTATCTGCATGAAACATTGGCAGCCGAACCCCCCAAAACTTTTGGCAAATTCAGATTTAAACTCTTTGTCAGTGGCTTCTATCTTGTTAATCAAACAAAACACCCTCATTCCCCTCTCACCCCCAAATGCAGTATGTTTGAAATTCAGATGCAGAGAGAAATTTCACACCTTTAAACCTCCCCACCCCCCCAGTTGTTTATAGCATGCCATACATGCTGTTCCCTTTTTTTCCCCTTTCTGAATCAATATGAACATCTTTAATACTTTTATGATTGGTCTCTATAAATATTATCAGGAAAACAAACACCAGAAGAGTCATTAAAGTCAAGAGACAATTCCAGAAGGACAAATGGGTAGGGAAGGGGCCCAGGGTAAACCTACACTGGAAATTAAACGTTTCCTGGCATCAGAAGAGCATAGATAGCTCCATAGCTGTGGGGAAAAAAGCATTGGCTAATTTTTGCTCAAGCCTTACCAAAGGGAATAAATGACGTGATTGCCTGAATCTCCCAAAAGCCAACCCCAAGCCTATCTCCTGTGTTCATAATGGCACTTGCAGTGGGGCTAAATAGCCAGGTCTCTTTATTATAATATATTTCAAGAAGAGTTCCATGGCAAAGTTGGTGTTTTCCCACCATCCAGTCAGTCCCCCTGTTCCTAACTGAAAATTTCCCTCATTTTCTGGTTTGCATTTTGCTGTAGTTTTTAAATATTGTTTAGCAATTACAGATCCTGCTCATTATGCCCACAGCAAACTAAGCAGAAGAGGAGCTTTCAATCAAATCCATTGAATTCTGGGTATCTTGTGCAGCTCCCTTGTTTTTTTTTCCAGTTAAAAACCTCTGAGTGTTTTGCAGCGATGCTGTTAGTGAACTGCCTGCCTGCATATAAACAACATTACCACATTATTTCCATATGTCCAAATGATTAACTCAGCTTCTGCCTATCTTCATTTTATCTCTTTTTACATAAATAACAAAGTTTCTTAAGTGTATATTCAGGTCAATGAGCTCAAGAGCTAATATTCAAAGAGGAGGACTTACTGGAAAATAAGAAGAGCTCAATAAGGGTTTACGAGCTTCTTTCTGGTGAGGCTGAAGCCTGGTCTGAGGCAATAGTGACAGGTACATTATTACCATATGCCCAATATTTAATTTTTTGCTGGAACAAGTTTGATAGTGACAGCTGACTTCCCCCAGGGCAAGTAGCCTCTTATGAACATTATCTTCACTGTCAGCCTTGTTGGATGTCTTGAAGGACCAGCCGAGAACTAATTGGGAGCTGGATAGTGAAGGGCTGATGCATAGGGATGAACCCTGGGCCACGGGTAGGTGGGGTAAGGAAACCTGGTGCTACCACTTCCAGGCTCTATCTGTTACTGGGTAATCAGAAGATTTCAATCTTCGGGGGTGCATAAACTCTGCTATCCACCCAGTCATTCTCTGAATTATTCACGAGTCATTTAAAAAGATAAGGGAATCAAATATAAGATGTATGCACATAATGATAGTGAAATCTTGCCAGTACCTGCTATGGTCAAGAATTAAACCCAGCCTCCATTACAATCTCTTTTTTTCACACATTCCTAACTTAGAAAATAAAATTAAAATAGAAACAGCAACTTTGAAGCAAATGTATTTGGTTTCATTGCTCTCCAAGATTAATATTTAGGGGAAGTTTAACTATCATCTTTTTGCCTTCACCTGAAAGGTTTTATTCCCTTCAAAAAGAAAAGAAAGAAAGAAATTAAATGCAAAGTGTTCAAGTGAACAAATGCCAGGATATGCAAAAGAGAAGTTTCTAATCACCTCATTTTCTGACACTGTATTTTGTATTTCTCTTTGTTAGGTTTAATATAAAATCAAATAAAATAATACGTGTAGTTTAACTCATACCTCGCAGACTATCCAGGGGGCCAGCTTTTCAAAGTCAGCAACAGCTTGATTGAAAAGGTAATAGGAACTGGAGAATGGTGAATATTTTTGAAAAAAATCTCGCCTCTTTCTTAGGTAGTCAAGGCTTCCCCTGATAAACAGAGGAGGTATCACTCTCCCACCAGTTTGGCCCTCCGAGTAAAGTTTCTGAGATGGCATTGGTTGTGTAGGTTGAGTCTTAAAAATTTTCTACAGTGCACCGTTCTGAAGTTGTGTGTATTTTCACAATGTGATTAGGTATTACACAGTGCTATGCTGAAAAAAAGGGAATTGTGCACTCACAGAGAATAAAATGATCCATTAGAACAATACATGTATTAATGCAGAATTTCAATGAATATTTAATATTACAAGAATGTCACTTTGAGTTACAGTTGACTTATACATGCAATCCCATTGACTGTAATTGAGGGAAAAAATTGCTATTTCTCTTCTCTATAACAAATTGTTCATTAAATGGTTGTGAGTTCTCTACTGAGCCATGTGGCACTTGAAAAGACCAGGATCTTCATTGCTCATTTATGATTTCTGCTGAAAGTCTCCATTAGAGTTGCAATTTTGCCTTACGTTAGCAAATGTATTAATGGAATTACCCTCTCAAAAAGTGGCCCAAAGGCCACTTTTTACTTTGCAACAACAGTTTCCATGTTTTGTTTTAATTTTATTTCTGCTCCTTCACGCCAGTTTTCTAACGAGTTTCCCTGTCTGAGGTGCAAGGACTTAGGTGTCTGGATGCTGCAGGTGATGCAGTGCCATTCTGTAAGTCCAGTGCCTACTTAGATGGTGTTAGAGGATGCAAGGTCGTACCAAATGAATTTAACAAATTTACTGTGTAATAATCTCACAGTGAAATGCATAGTGTCTTGTTGCTATCAAGAAGTCGGTTAATTAAAATAAGCAAAACAATTGGAATTGGGTGCTGTAAAAGTGATCATAACATCAAAGAAGGATCAGGGTCTGGGATTTGGCTCAGGTCCTAAAGATAGTTCACAAAGCTCTGTGGATAGTTTAGTAAATTCCTAGGCGTCAGCAGTATTTGTAGGCAATAAGATTGGCGGCTTTAATGTCTGTACATATTTTATGATATGAAAATACTGCAAAATCATTTTACATGGTCTGATCCTCATGGCACTGATGATGATACTTTTGCTGACGGCTTGATTGAGTGCGGCCTTTTTAACTTGGTAAAACAGTGAAGGTGTTCACCAGCATTTGGACCAGCTCTTACAAGTACTGTATCCCCTTGGCTACAATTTCTGTTAACAGGTGATGCGGACACTGAGTACTTAGAGCTGCGCTGATGGGGTCGATATTACCAGATGCTCAGCGATCCTCTGAGATGCTGAGAGATTTCCAGTGAAGTCAGCGAGAGGCAGAGTGTCAGCTCCTGGCTGTCTTGAGCCTTTGCAGAACACAAATTGGGTCCTGTCTGCATTTCTGCACTTTTGCTGAAAATGCTCACCCTTTTGTGCTGGCTAGTTATTGCTCTGCTTTATTATTGCTTATGACAAAGTAAGAGAGTAATCAAAGTCAGTCTTTTTATAATCATATCGGTGTAGTGATTTAGTGGGACGTCATATTTTTCTGGGGGGATTTTACAAAGCTTGTTTTAGTCATCTGGAATGGAAACACACCAAGCGGTGAAGTCTTAGTACCCAGTTAAAGATCGTTGGAACAAATAAACAACATCATATATAATAGAGTTGGACAGTTTATTTATTTGGAATAAAATACTGAAGAATTGCTCCAATTAGAGTGATGTTTGTCCAGACCATCTTTGTTGGACTGGAAAGAAAAATACTGGGTGGGCTCTTCTTGCTGCTCTTTTCTGGGCTTTTCTTTCTCTCCTCACACTTCCTTAATCTCCTGGCTCACTTGCTTTCACAGCTACTGCAAGCCATGCAATTTAAGAAAAGACCTACAAATTGGGCTGTTGTGTTTGTTGCTATACATCTGTATTCAAACAAAATAAAAGGCAGTGTTTGAAGATAGACAGGGCCTGCTGACATTGCCATGGAGGTCTTTCTGAGGGCCTGGAAACCCATCTTGTGTAGGGGGGGAAACAGGAGGACGCAAACCTTTTTTCTCCACTCTTTACTCACACAGAAAACATCAGGGTTTGAGCTCTGTGTGTGTCTGGCAGTCTCCTTCAGGACGTGAACATTGTGTGCACAAGACCACTGAAGACAGGTCTTCAACAGTCCATGGAGATGCTGCCCTGCTGGCAGCCAGTCTGGTCCTTAGCACACAGACCTGGTTCTTGTGCCTCTTCCAGATTCCTCCTGCCTGCAGCACTTGCTTCTGCTGCTGGTTTCCCGGCATGTGGCTGTACGAGCTGCAGCTGCAGTGGAGGTCCGCGCTCTGTTTCTCTGCATGGATCACAGATTTCAGCCCTGCAGCCAGAGCAATCCCAGAAGTTTCCTGGGAACTGCACAAACTCAGGGGCTGGTAGTGTTTGTCAGGAGAGGGCATGGGTCCAGGAGGTGCCGCACAGGTGCTTCGTCCCTCAGGACCTGCCCATTCCCATGTAAATCATGTCAGAGTTCAGATTTAATTTTGTTTTCTTCACATAAATCTTACTTAAATGTAAAGCTTACAGCTAACTCTACCTCTTTCTGCTATGCAGAATACGGGATGACCATAACATGTTCCCTAAAACATCAGGCGATGTTCTGGTGGGCTGCAAGGACCCATGAGGTGTACAAATAATAACTGTAAACCTCCTGAGACCCTTGGTAATATTTTAACCAGTCATCTTTCTTCGGGCTGGAGAAAAAACCTGTCTCACCCTGCGTCTGCACACATAGCACTAGTATGATTCACCACACTTCCCTTCTTTCTCAGAAGCTGCCTTCACAGCCGTTTGATCCTCATATGTTCTTTCCCAGAACTGAACTGGGCATCTTTTCAGAATTACAGAGCAAAATGTTCACACCATAATCACAAGATGGAAGAAGTTGGGTTTTTTTCAGGCACTTGGGCATATGCATTTGTTTCCTGCAACATATTTCCAGCTTCAGTGGTGGATATGGTACTCACAAAAGAGTTAATGACTTCTCTGCAGTTGCTAGGTAATGCTGTCTTGTCATTGGGACCACTTACTAGTTAGTGACAGCCTTTCTGATGATGTAATGCTTAAATAGTAATTGTGGAGTGCATTAAATTACCTTTTTTATTTTTCTTGTTTCCTTTAGAAAGCTAGGAAATGAAACATAAAAGCCTGCAGCATTGTGATATCATGGCTGCATGGATAAATCAACCAAAAGCCAGAAAATACAGAAGCTGAACATTAGTCTAAGGAGACATCTTCAGCTCTGAGAGAGTGAGCTCTCTTGCTAATTCATTGTAATACAGCTTTTGGTAGAAAGTATTGTTGCTTCGTAGTTCTTGGACCAATGTAGATTGAAAGGATGGGTCCAAGTGATGGGTCGCTACAATAATAAATAGGGAGATGTCAAATGGGCTACATTGCAGTTAAAAATTCCTTTGCTTGCTTTCATTTTTTTTTCTTATTTCTGTTTTATTCAACAATTAGAGCCACTCATAAAACAACAAGCACTGTTTGGATTCAAATTACTTTTGGACATAGACTGAACTGCTCAAACCCACATGCAGATGGAGGTGCAGCCAGAACCCATGCAGTCAGGTTGGTTCCAGAGGTGCATTCCTTGGCTATCAGATCTGAAGTAATTGCTAATTTGTTCCTAGGTAACAGAAAAACACATTAAAGTGAATACAACTATTCAATAAACATTTCATTCTCACTTCCATTCATTTTATTCAGCCAAGTGGTCCAACCCCAGATCCCTCCTTTTCTAGTCTGGGAAATACTGGAGGAGGGAGCTGAGACTCAGTGGGGTTTTACACCCTTAAAATCCTCAGGGCTTACGAGAGCCCTTGAACCTGGCTGTGGCACATCCCGCCTGTGCTTGCTGCCTCAGCCTCCTGGGACCATGTCCTCCGAATCCCCTGCCCATCCCCAGCTTCTTGAGGACCGGGGCTGCTTTGCTGATGCCTACCCTAATGTTGCACAACCCCAAACAAGGCTGCTTTGAAGTGAGCACGGCACAGGCCCAGCAAGTGGTCCCAGATCAGCATGCCAATGCCTTCTTTCGCATGGCATTTTCTTTTTCTCCACGAACATCTCAGACCGTGAAATAGCATTGGGAGTCTGGTGACTTGGGGCGATTGCGAAGTGTCTGTCTTTCCATGCAAGCAGGGCAAATCCACTTGTGGATGCCATCCCCGAGGCAGGATCTTACCCTAGATTAGAAGGCAATCCCATAATGGGGAAGTGGGTATTTATATAGCTGGCACCATAAAAATGGAGAGAGAAAGTTATGGATAAACATCAGGTTCTTTTTTTTAATCTCTTTGTGTGATCTCTTATGAACCCTTTGGTGACTGGGAAAAACTGCACGCTCGCTCAAACCTATATAAGTGTGCTGAGCTCAGCTGTTGTGCCTGGATGTTGCTGAGAGTAGCTGTCTTAACCAGCAACAGTGGCAACCCAGCATCTTAGTGCTTCCCACTTGTCAAATTAGAAGGTCCTATTTCAGGCTTCCGTTATGTATCCTCCTACAGTGCCACGTTCAGCGGACACATGAAAGGAGACCGATTGCTCTCTGGGGTGTGTGTGGGATTCAGTGCCAGGAGAGAACAAGAAGCCTGCGGGCTTCAGCACCCAGCTTTTCTATGCCGCCAACAAAACTAGCAAGAATAAAGTATGCGGGCTGAAAGGAAAAGGGAAATAATTGTATCCTTTCGTGAGCTCTGCTCTGTGTTTTGGGACGTGCAGTCATAATAATGGTGGACGCGGCATGGAAAACAATACACGGGATGAGATCATTCTTATAGTCCGGTTCAGTACAGGTGTTCTTTACCAGAACCACAGTGTACAGAGACTGTTTGCAGGGCAAGTCTCTCCTATGGTAGATCATTCAAATGCTTGTGGTAAGTACAGTGACTGCTGATATGAAAAAGGAGTAGTGAGAAAAGAACTGGCTACAGATTGTGAACAGCTTTAGATAGATTTTATTATACTAAGTTGAGTTTTAGCCTGTATGTAGGTAGCTACACTATAATAAGGATGGTGAATTATCACCATAGCTGTGAATGGCATTACCAGTCACATTTGATTCCATTTGATTAGATAGGAGATTTCATTCTACTTACTCATTTGTCTCATATTGAAAAACATAATCTCCTTATACAAATACCTGATATATAGTGCATCATCCCAGCCAGGGAAGCATACAGTTTTGAAGTTGTCCCATTTTGCGCTCATGTTTCTGCCCACACAGATCAAGTGGCTGGTAAACGCCCGTGGCAGTGCTGAATGGCATCCACAGGTACCGCATCCATCCCTGAGGGGTGTGTCTGGTTTACTGATTTGCTCATTTATCCTTTTCTGAACCCATCATTAACAGTGGTGCCATGTGTAATGCAAGGGAAGCATCTGAGTTACAGAAACATTGAATGCATTAAGGGAAGAAGGTTTAGCCCCGCAAATCAAGGCTTTCAGAAATCATCCCAGGATCTCTCATTGTCTTCCACTTAAGTAACCAGTGCACCACAAAGGCTGATTAGGATAGTAAGAGATTGCGCTACATTACTGCTGAAACTGAACTATCACTTTCATAGAATCATAGAATCGTTTAGGTTGGAAAAGACCTTTAAGATCATCAAGTCCAACCATTAACTTAACCCTGCCATCCCACCAGTAAACCATGTCCCTAAGCACCTTGTCTGCCTGTCTTTTAAATACCTCCAGGGATGGGGACTCAACCACTTCCCTGGGCAGCCCGTTCCAATGCTTGACAACCCTTTTAGTGAAAATTTTTTTTCCTAATGTCCAATCTAAACCTGCCCTGGCCCAACTTGAGGCCATTCCCTCTCGTCCTATCACCTGTTTCCTGGGAGCAGAGACCGACCCCCACCTCGCTATGGCCTCCTTTCAGGTAGTTGCAGAGGGCGATAAGGTCTCCCCTCAGTCTCTTTTTTTCCAGGCTAAACAACCCCAGTTCCCTCAGCCGCTTCTCATCAGACTTGTGCTCTGGACCCCTTGCCAGCTTTGTTGCTCTCCTCTGGACACGTTGCAGCAATGCAACGTCTTTCCTGTAGTGAGGGCTGTTTAAAAATACTGTTGGTACTGTTTAAAAATACTTTTCCCTCTAAGGATCAGCGGTCTTTGCAAACATCAGTGACAGCACCGTACACTTAGAGCTGTGCTGAGCTTCCTGCCTGCAGTGCTGGCAATCGCTGCTACCCCTGCCTCCCAGGGAACGGCATAGCATGCCAGCTGCCCGCCTGCCCTCTTCCGAGTATAAATCTTGGCACAAAGCGTCGCCCAAAATTATTCACCTGGTCTGTGATGCATCTAACCGCTGATAACTACGGTCACCCAAGGACCACCTGAAGCAGTCCCGGCAGTGCTGCTTGCAGGGACTTGTGTGCAGCTCCCGCATTTGGGGCTCCACAAGTGAGTTGCGTTTCCTCTTCAGTTTCCTTTGGACTGGGAGAGGCAGAACATTGTCCTCCTTCACTGGCTTTGCTGGAGCAGACTTGGTATTTGCTTTAGCTGGCACAAGAAATGCATAGATCAAAACCAAATAGTGGAATAAATATGTATTTCCCAGTCTCCATTTCCTAAGCATAGCTGAGCTTAGGTCAGTGTCTATCCAAGATCTTTCCCCACACTTTGTGGGTTCTGCACAGATCCACAAATCTTCCCCCTTCTTGCAACCATTTCCTTTGACCATGGCTTATTCCGCAAGTGACAAGGTCTTAGCTAATTAATATAAAAGCCTTCTCCAAAGCTTTCTTTTTCTCCTTGCATGCACCCTGCCAGGTTAATGAGTTCTAGTACCAACATCTGGATTCTGTGTCCAGCTACTGGCAGTTTCTGACCTCTGCTGTGGTCAAAATATCTGCCTGGTTTTACCTCCCAGCCACCCCTGGTGCAGAGGGGTGGGCATGGGGGGGGAGGTGTGGGGTAGCTGGGGGACTTGTGGCCCTACAAACACGCGAGTCAGAGACACCCACAATTCTGGGCAGAAACGGGAGATTCAAGGACCCCCGGGGAGCTCTGCTCCATCTCCCTTGACCTAGCACTGTCCAGGCTGGACTGGACACACATGTTTTGTCCTCCTCCCAGTTCAGCAATGGTTCCTTTCGCCAAATACCTCTTACAGTAGCTTTGCCTGCGGGACTGGGCTCCTGGCAAGTTGTTTCTATTCCGTACATTCGCTGGGGCATTCTCATCAAATGGCTGCACAGGTTTGTTTCTCTCTCTCCCCTCCTCAATCAATCTGCAATTTGGGAAGCAGATTTCATTTTGCTGATTCTGTCCGACTGTTTATTATGCTGGATTTGTAAGGCACTTATGCTTGGCTCGGTGATTCCTCAGAAAGGGAATGGTGCCTATTGTAGTTAACCCTGTAAAATGTCTAATGAATAATTAAATAGCATGTTGTCTGTAATTCAGCTTTGTCAGTTTGGTCAGTCAATTGCTGGTTGCTGCTCCTATCAGACAAAAACCTTGCTGTGAAGCTTGTTTAAAATTCAGCATTTGCTAATTAGCATTGTTCCGAATGTAATTCTAAGTGCCACTTCTTCAGGCAATTCAAGAGAGCAATGTAGAACTTCAGTGTCTCTATGGAGACCATCTATAATTTAAAAGACAGAAACAACAGATTAATGCCTTGTAATACTTAAAAAAATCACCAGTAGCTTTTTCCAAAATACCCCCAAAATACAAACAGAAAAAGGATTGTGCCCTACAAGTATACAAAGCCAATTTGTTGAAGATCACCGAATTGTGATAGAGATGATTCAGTGAAACTAGTTGAGGGTTAAGTTAAAGCACCAGGATTAGTCTCAAGGGTTTAAATTAAATACTGAACAAATATTTAAAATGCAAAAGATCAAATCGTTAGGCACATGTGCCAGCTGTAGAAAGGTAAAAGCATTTTGTTGGATTTATGCACAGAAAGACCAAGAAATGAATTCAACAGCCCTGCTAACCATCTGGCTCGCAGGACTGTAAGCCATGACTGATCTTGATTTTCAGGGCAGAAGCAAAGAGGGTTTGATCACCCACACCGGGCACCTTGCCTCCAGCAACGCCTTATATCCGACGCTTCAGAGAAAAACAACATTGGGCATGACAGAAAGACAGGGTCTCCTGTAAATAACCAGCAACCTCACAGGTGAGCTCTGGTGAATGAGTAATGCGGGATGTATGCACAAAGTTGTACCTCCTCCTGGACAGAAGTATTACAGCTGATCGAAACCCAGAGCTGAAGCTGGCGGTGCTGCAGCACGTCGGGGAGAGGAGAACTGACTGCCTGCAGCAGGGCACTGGGATAACACAGCTCCTGGGGCTCTTCAGGCTTGCAGACAGCTCACCGATGCCTCGGAAACTTTAAAATCATGGACAGAGAACAGTGCTGGGTGTGGTGTGGGGAAAATATACAGACGGCAAAAGCCGTGTTCCCTACAGCTGAGGAGCAGAGTAAAGGTGAAGGCTGCTGGGGTAGCAGAGAAGGTCCCAGCAGCTGTGAAAGAGCCCTGTCCTGGTCCAGACCTACACTTTGCCCCTGGCAGCTTTGGGGAGCTTCCTGGTCCAGCGGCACGTCGTGAAATCAGCAGGGAGGGTGGGAAAGGGAAACTGGGACAGGAGGAAGAGACAGGAGAGAGACTGTGTGGGGAGCACAACCCTTTTCAAAGTTGGGTCTGAGGCATCAGTTACGAGAGGGGATAAGCCCCATTCCACAATGGATGGGGAAAATACAGCACCTTGCAAGGCCCAGAGCTGTACCAGGCAGGCTTTGGGAAAAACTGCTGTGTGCCCTGAATTTTGCAGGTAAAGGGGAACATGACGAGTACAAATCTCACCATGCAACCTGCGGGAAGAGGATAAAAGGTAGGCTACTTTGCCTGAAAAGAGCAAGCAGAAGCTAAAGAAAACTTCTAAAACTGAGGTCTTTATTGCTCAAATTTCTCTATACCTTTTTCAAGGTTGCCTTGCAGTTGAGAGCTTCTGCTCTCCTAGTGTGAAATATCCTAAAATAAATAACGCTATCTTCTCCAATGGCGCATTATAATCAGAGTAGGAGTTTTTAAAAAGCCAAGCGGAAATGTGTGGTCTAATTTCTAGCTGAGTTCATCAGAGATCAGTTTTCTTACATCCTTAAAGGTATTTTAATATAGTAGGATTTCTTATTATACCTTGTTAGATCACAGGAAATATTTACTACTCAAAATTGTTAAGGACTACATTTTACCTTATTCATTGTCTTATTTCCTTTGCCCCTTCAGCAATAATGTTCATTAGTGTCTGTAAAAATAGACGTTTAATGAGATGTTTACTTCATTTAATTGAAGTCTACTATTTTCTGCCTGGAGTACAATATCTACTTAGTGCTTTTCTTCTACATTAGATACACGTTAACTACAAAACTGGATATTAACAGTGAATGGGGATTTTGTTCTTTAATGCCAATAATTCTATTTTTTTCCTTATTATTCACTTACTGTTCCAGCTGATGTCAATGGAAGGACACATATAGGAAAAGCGTGATCAGACAACTCAATTGCACTTTATATTTCATGTGCAGCAGTATTTTTCTTGCAACTTCATTTGGAGCACTAGGGTGTACGCAGCCATGGGATGAAAGAAATGCTTTGCTCATGGCCATTTTCTGAAGTCCTACTTGGCATATGATTAGGGATGGTTCACTCCGCTGCTGCCCTCGCCAGCTCAATGCTCAGCTCACTCGCTTTTGTCTCCTTTTCCCCCTTTATTTTCTTGCTGCCCCAAATATGCACTCTTGCTACATGTGACTAGTTATCAGAGCCTTCAGCAGTCGTCTTGAAATGCTGTCTTTGCAGAAGCTGCCAGCGCGCACTGAATTCCCACCTCTTCCAGGTGGTAGGGTGCTGGTCCAACCAAAGAGCCCTATACACTGTGCCTGTTAAGTGTCCGCAAGAGCATATATAGGGTGCAGTTCCGCAATCAAATGTCCCCCTGCTCCAGCAAAGGTTAAACCAATAGTCCATGGCTGCAAAACCATAGGTTTGAGTCTTGCATCACAACTGTTTGTGAGTTAAAGAGGGTGAATAGCCAGAAGCTCCATACCTCTTTCTCCCTAGAAAACAAGCCTGTGTATCAGGGCACAGCCGGTCACGCCAAGCCAAACAGCAGCAGAGTTGGATCAAGCCAGATGGATTTTGGCAAGAGCCTTACCCCCAAATATCAATCTTTTTTAATCGGCCAACATTTAGCCTGAAATTATGCCTCATTGACACAGCCATATTCCTGTTCAACTTTCTTCTTTTCTGGTGGATCAGCATTAATTGACTGCAAAAAAAAAAGAAAAAAAAGCAAAGAAATATCCTGTCAAAAATGAAATCTCCTTGCACCCCCAGCTCCAGAGAGGGAGTGTTTCATGGATAAACGCAGCTGGAATCAGCTGGAGTTTGCACCACATCCTGCCGGGAGCCAAAGAGGCCCCACCTCTCTAATCAGATGTACATCCATTTTGGGAACAAAAACTTAAGCTCCCCCTTCATTCCATTTACTTTCCTTTCTGTCTGCTGGTGTAAATAGATATAGGGCATATCTTAAGAGTCTGTGTGATGCCTTCTGACCCCCTGGATTGCACTTCAGATACCTGCTTCAGCCCTCTCTTTTAATATCATATCTCTTCCACTTCAGACTAGGTCAGCTATTATTGTGTTAAGAATATTAGAAGTGTTTTTAACAATGTAGTAAATTAAAACCTACCATTTCTTATGTGTCTCTTCCTCCTTTCCACTGAGATTGTTTGGGCAATACATCATAAAAAATGCCTCACCACAGTGATGTATGGCACTAATCTATCATGCGAGTGCTATCTTTTTGGTGATATATTAGAACAATGCATCATTAAAACATAATTGATGTAGATATATATTACTCAGCTACCGACTGGCTAGCAACAATGTATATATGGGGACTTAGATAGGTTTCATGTATTAAATCAAAAGTGCATGGGTTTGAATCTAAAATAATAATAGCTGAATGCTGTTAAGAATGGTGTGAAGTCATATATTAATAGGTATAATGAGAGCCTCCGCAAGACATTTCAATTAAAAAAAAAATATGCTGTTTTAATGAAGTGGTGGAAGCTGCCCTTCTGCCACCCACATTGTTCTCCTGCTCCAGAATGGGCTAGAAAGGAAAGAAAAAGGCAGAATGAAAAGATATAGGGCAATAGTCCAAAGGCATCACTGCCTCCCACGGCTTTGATGGGAAATAGGAAAAATAATAAGAGCAAGTGAAATTTTAAATGGAGAAAAGCAGTACCATTCTTTCAGGATTTGCTGACAGCTTTGGGTCTTTTTAATATCCCTGACTTTGAAGTTAAAACAGGGTCTTTAATAAACTGAAGTGAGGTGGACCATGGGTGTGGGCACTAATACAAAGAATGAAAGGGAAACATGACTGTATGTGATTCATTAGTTTCTAGCAATTATGTGGCTTTGTTCTGGAGCATTTGTTAAATTCCTTGTCTGTTTCTAGAATGATTCCCTTTGCCCAAATGAAAATATGGGGTCACATCTGTTGAGGAAAAACTGTGTTGACAGAGACCTTCACAGACTATTTCCACTTGTGCCAGAACATAAGATGCACCTGCAATTTCTGGATGTTGTTGGCTCTTCTTGACCCCCCCATCTTTTGGGAATATTCAGGAAATACTCAAGGGGTCAGGGAGAGGCCATTGCATTCTTCTGTATGGGTCCTTTTTGCCTCCAAGTGGAAGCTAAAGGCAGAAGCTGTGTTACAAACCTCTGCCTGCTCTGGTTCCTCTGGGGGGAAGTTTTTGGTTTTGTAGGGATTCTCAATGATCCGAAAGCTAACTTTTTTTTTTAATCATCTGCTCTTAATTTTACATAGTAAGCACACTCTACCTGGTTAATAATTTAATCTTATAACCCACCTTTGAACCATAGAAAAAATAACTAATTTTTTGGAAACTCATTACAGCAAAGCATAACAACTGTTTTATCCAAGCTCAGGGAGTATATTGGTGTCAGAGCTGGGATTGCAGTCAGCAGGTTGCTTCCACATTTTCCTAGGCTTTATACCATATTTACCTTCCAAAACTTCCAGTGGTCCTTCACATTTGTTAACCATTTTTTATCAGTCTGATTTCTTATATTACCACGTTACTAGCTTAACCAATCTTTCAGGCCCACTATCATAGCACAGCAGATTCAGCTCAGTAATATACAATATAAATCATTTATTCCCAATCTATCTTTATTCCTAAAGAGCAAAGTGGATGATTATCCCACAAAGAAGCATTCTGTGGACAGGGTTTGGAAAGGATAATCCAAACTCCGGAGTAATCTTTAAGGTGCAGATGTACCCTGGTCTGCAAAATGAGAAAGCTACCTACTAATATTAGGCTGAAATCAGGATATGTCGTGGTTCAGTGATGAAACTGCAAATTGTTCGGCTATCGTAGCAGAAAGAGAGAGGCATGGGAGTGGGAGTACGGGGAAACCACTCGGTAGCTTTTTGTAATGATGAGGGAGAGAGGGAGCTTGTTTCTGACCCCTGAGGAGTCATTTTCCACACAAAGACCTTTCCTGTCTACAGCCTTGAGTACACCCTGCGCTCCACCAAGGCATTCAGCATTGCCAGGCATTGGGCTGTCACGCACCCTCTAACTTCCAATAATTAATTTCCCTTTCCACTGAAAGAATATGTTACATCAATGAACATCATTGACACAGTGAGGTGGCAGCGAATGCCCTGGTTCTGCTGTTAGTGATGCAATGTAGGACACAGACAGAAAATAAACTGCCTGGTAGTTTAGAGGTATTGGCTGGGAACACGATGTGGATGTAAAAATTCTGTAGTACAAGGCACTGCAACCTCATCTGTTCTTTTTGCAGCTCAGGCCATATTTTTTCTGGTGGCTTTCAGCAAGTCCCTCAGGTTTTCTGAGCCCAGTCTGTAAAATCAACCTTGCAGTCTTTTGTCATGTCCCACATAAGGGAGCATTAAAGATTGATTCACTCTTGTTTGAAAATTGCTGCGAAGATGAAAACTGCAGTATAAATTCTGCCTATTGTTCCAGTGGCCTCCTGATTTCAAAGGCTGCCAGGGTTAAAATGGTAGGAGACTGATTTAAGTGGAAATCAAGACACAGTGTGGCTGATGCAGGAGTCAGACAGAACATGTTCACCAGCAGCAGCCTGAGCAGGAACGATGCACGGAGAGATGATACATAAAGCTCTTCAATACCATAAAGGCGCACATAAAAAAAAAAATCTCATTACTGCCTTTTGCACTCTTTAGCCACTGTTCCTACAACTCTATTGGGCTCCGGCAGTAGTGAGAAACATGTTAATGAAACAGAACACTATCATCTGGACCATCTGGGAAGGATATTGTGTCAGGTTGTATGATGAGATACACAGACATCCTTTGGACTTTGCCCAGAGTGAGACAATAATATGCACGCTTAGAATAAAACCCCTGCCCTTGCAAGTAGATAGCAAAACATCAGAGGGGCAAAGAGGTGGGAAGAGAAGCTCACACCGTGGCACACAGTGGCTCTGTCAGAGTGTGTGAAAGAAGCTGGCAAATGCTCCGTCAATGCCTTTTGTAAAACCTGCCAAGGTAAGAAAAGAGGCAAATACTGAAGCGATGGATACCAGCGTGCCTGCCTTGGTTAGAGCCAGAGCACAAGCCCATGAATCCACCCCACAGGGACGGCACAGCTGCTTGTTGCTGCGGATGGGAAAGCCAGTGCAGGAAAGAGTCCAGAAACTTTCACTCAGATTTTCTCTTTAAGAAATGGAACAGTGAAATTAACAGGGTTAATTAATAACCTTGAAAAGTCATCATTAATTAAAAACCAGCACTGACTCATTGAAGTCCAGGCATATTGGGCACTCGCAGTGTGGATGATGATGCTTGAGTCGGAGTCCTAATCTCACCTAATTGAACTCACTGCAGATCTGGGCAGCCTCCAAGGCAGCACCGAAATGGGCTTGGGAACGGGAAGGGCTCCGAGTGCTGTGCTCACCACCGTCACCTGTATGAGAGCTGAAAGCCACCGGGAGAGCTGGGGTAGCCAGAAAGCAGGAGCTGCATTTGGGAGCTGACCTGAAGCCTAGTGAAATCTGTGGAAAGAGCCCCATACATAAAGCAAAAGATGCTCTAACTCATGTGTTACAGTGGTTTTACTGCCACTTCTCCACATCATGGCTGCGTCTGTCAAGGCAACACATGACAGGACCCATTGCTCTAGGTTCTGTACATATCTGTGGTGCCAGCCTGGCCCCACAGCTCAGGGCTGGACTCAGCCCTGCCCAGCAGCCTGGGTCTCTGTCAGCCCCGAGGCCCAGAAAAAGATAGAAACAACATATAATTGTGTGGAAAAATGCCATTCAAAATTCAGTTTATTCAGTACGTCGCTTTACCCTGCGTTTTCCTGGCAAGTCCAGGCTGCCATGCGACGAGGCAGTGTATGGGAGCAGCCTTCCCAGCGTACCCAGGAGAAAAGCGGCACAGGACGGTCTTGTAACCAACCAAGGTGCCACTGCACTCCCCACAATAGCCCTTTGCCTCCACATGTTTAGAGGACCAATAATAATTAATTAAAGCATTGCCCTTCTGCAGTGCCTTTCAGTCCTGGCATTTTATAAGCATGACCAAACAAAGCCTCCCAACCCCCCTGGGAGGTAAGAGTGATTACTATCCACATTTTATGGATGGATAAGCAAAGGCCTGTGGAGGATGAAAGGCTGGTTGCTCCCAGCCTTACCCAAGTGGGCAGGCGGAGAGGCAGCAGCCAGGAAACCTCCCCTTTTCTCTTGTGTGGCCTTCCCAGCTCAGTTGTCCTCCCAGGAAAGAGCCCTGCAGCTCTGGGGTATCTGCCTGTCACCGTGACACGAGGGCTTCCCCGGAGGGACGGGACCGTGCATCCCATTGCGCACATGCCAGCAGCAAAGGGACCGCTCACCGGGACAGCGAAAACAGCACATGTCGACTGACGGACAATTTGCTCAACACCAGCAGGGAAATTTTTGTGGCTGAGGACTGGTACCCAGGACTCTCAGAGCCATCTTCTCCCCTGCCAGTGAAATCGCATGATTTGGGGACAGCTGAAAAGAACAGTCTGTAAGAGAGCGGGCCAACCTTTTAACATCTGAAAAAAGGGAAATGATCTGGGTCAAGACATTGGAGTGACTGCTCTTCACCAAGCTGTCTTATTAGATTGCTAGCTCCAGTTTTGGGCCCAGATGTTGCAGCATATAAAAGCTGGCATAAATTTATCTCAGAAAAGCTGCCTTTGGGCACTCCAGTGTCCATCGTCAGCAGAGCACACAGTCATTTAATGTTTCCTCTGGGCTTCCACGGTAAACACTGCTTTTATGTAACATACCTACGCACATGCACATATGTGCAGGAGGATTTGGGAGCAGTTTCGCTGAATTCTGTGCGGAGAAATTAGTCTACCTGAATGTCATGTTGAATTTCATTGCGCTCGTATCACCACACATCTGGCACAGCTGTGGCCTTCTCTGGCAGACAGACAGCTTGTGCCTCCCGCAGCAGCTACATGGAAAAGGCCTTCTGTTTGCACTGCTGCCTTCTGCAGCCCTCTCCCTCCCCTAAGAGGATTTAGATGATATAATGCATACCACTGTTTCACTTGCTCCTGCTTTTTCATCCAGCAAGATAAATGGTCATGAAGACTCACTTTCCCTTCCTCTGAGGACAGCCTCCTCCATGTGTAGTGAAGATAAATATTCAGGCAAACCACTCATCTCAAAAAACATCTAGGCAAGCATTCACACTATTTTAAAAACTCCCTGCCCAATGCTGTAGTGGCAATTGCCACAGGAAAGCCTATAAACAAAATAAACAAATACAGTACCATTGAGAATCAGGAGAAGAAAGCAATAGTAATGCTTGCTGTTCTGCAACCACTTCAAAATCCAAAACAAACCAACCAAAATTGTTTTACTAGTTATCTTTTCATCCTTTTCCCTAGGCCTTTTCCATAAGGTACTTAGTGGAAATGAAAGCAGTAGTTTTATATAGATAAATGCATAGCATTGAAAAGAGACTGATCTCTTTTCTCTAGGTGCTCGAATGCTGCACCAGTCTATATGGTGTTTGAAAACCATGTGGGAAGGAGATCATTCTCTGTTAAATTCAATAGGCTTTTAGAATCACATTTATTCACTTCTATAGAGTTTTTCCATATGGGATTTCAGAGCCTTTTATACAAGAAGTTGCCCCCTTTTCTCCTCTCCTCTCCCTCCTTTGTGCTTGTTCTTTCACCAGCACAAAGCTGAAGTGAACAATAGTATACACCCGGCTTTACATCCCGCACCATCCAGGACTCGGAAGAACAAAGAATAAATACACGGCTGAGGGGCTAAAGATAGCAAGTTCAGTGCGACGGGTAACTCCGGCTCCGGTGGAAAGTTCTGGTGCTGGTGGAAGAAGGTTTATTTTAGGAGCCAAAGAAAACGCGTTCTGAAAGCCGGTTCTGATGTGGGCTGGCTATAAAATCTCGACTGAGTCACTCTGACTCTCCGAGCTGCATTTTCTACAGCTGTAAAACGGGGGTTTGGCCCAGAAGCCTGGGTAATGGTTTTATAAGGCATTATAAAGGACTGTGAGGAAGATAAACAAATAACTTCGTTTTTTTCATGTGGGAGGGCAGGAGCAAAGACAGAAGGGAAAAAAGCAAATACACTGAGTGGGAGTGTGGGGACAGGAGTTGGGACAATTTATTAATTTGGTTTCCATCTCATCCTGATAAACAACTTACAGCTGGGTGATTCTGCTTTTTGATCACTCTCTGCCTGGTGAGCGTTTCTTTGCGCTGGGGCCCAGGCCCCTGCTACCTGCCAGAGGCTGCCCCAGCATCACCTCCCCAGCGGTGCTTGCTCCCACCTCATGGAGCTGAGCCCCAAGGGCTGCCCCCCGCTTTGCTCCGTGAGGGCAGCTGGGGTGACCGTGACTTTGCACCCTGCTGTTGCTGCGTCACCCTGCTGTTGCTGCGTCACCCTGCCTTCCCGCCATCTGCAAACTGGGATTGGGGAAATGCATCTTGTTCCCCACCTGGTTTGCTACGGAAGGGGAAGGAAAATTGTTTTTCTCCCCCTGACTCAGATGGCCTCTTAGAGACTTTGGTGCAAGGCAGAGGCCACCCATGGGACCTGGGGGTGCCATGAGGGGCAGAGAGGGGGAGCGGGGCAGGTCAGAGTCCCTGGCGAAGCCGCGTGGGGAAGACAAGGTCTTGCTTTTGTCCCCTTCTCACCGAATCTCTGGGAAATCATGTTCTTGCCTGCTGCTATAATCACTGATTACATGCCATTTGCCTGTTGTATTAAAGCTGCTTGCTTAATTAATATCATTTTAAAGGGCGGTCTTGGCATGAGGGAGACAAGCTGTTTTGAACTCCAGTAAACACATTTAGTATGTGATCATCGTAAGCAGCTCCTGCAGCCTTTCTACGACGAGCAGACAGAAAGGACCATGAGTTAATGAACTGTGTTTTAACCACCTGATGCTGGCCAAAGCTTTGATCTGTCAGATTTAAGGCTGGGTGGAGGAGGGGAGGCAGAGCCCTTCGCCATGCTCCCCAGTACCACCGGAACTGTTAATCAGCCTGCTCTGCAGTCTACTGCGGAGTTTGCTTTATTAAAGCTCCCTGCTGCCTGTACACATTCACTGGCACAGACATCAAGAGACAAGCAAACACTTACCCAAGTGCAGAGTACTCACTGCTGCATTGCAGAGTTTACTGGCATAAAATGATGGGGGTAGGTAATCACAGGTGGAGGCTTGGGTCCTCCCTCAGCCCGCCCGCAGCCGCAATCGGGTGGATTTCTGTAATAAGGGATATGAGGAGGGCTGCGGGCAAAACGTGCACCTTTAGGGCTCTCTTCCCAGCTCCTAAATGCCTGGATAGCCGGCATTGCTTGTACTAGTCTTGAGTGTGGTCTATGCTCCTTAATGTGGGTTTTGTTCACAGTTATTCTATAAAACTAAAAATTAATTTCCTTTGAGGTACTCAACGGGGTAAGCATAATTTTATTTATTATTGTTGTAAACTAACCTTGCCTCTGCTCAGAGGCCCCCTGTAAGGTTGAGGATGCTGCTGTGCTGTTGAAGCATTCAAAGTAAATTCAGCCCCCTTTCAAGGAGCTTGCAGCCTGAGTATTAGAGGCTTTCTGGTTTTCCTATAGGTTGCCTCATATAGAAGCTTGAGCAAGATGAAGTCACTTTTGTTGGAAATGGTAGGTGATGAATTCTGTTCATTTTTTCCCCCCTAATAATCCTATCTGCAGGGTTATGGTTTTTTTCTCTCTCTTTTTTTTTCTTTTTCCCTTTTGTGCCAGAACAGAAATATTTAATTATTCAAATCATTTATTGAGGTTTAATACCAAATAGCTGTTCTGTTTTGTAATGTCTGTAACCACATTGGATTTGTTGTTTTCAACAGACAGTTTTTTCTGGAAGAAAGCTGGTATTTGCTTAAGAATTGTTAGACATTTCTAATCTACTGCTGTAAATATGCATGTGGAAATTTAATTATAATAATTTTGTTCTTTGTGAGCAGCTGATTCAGGATTTCTTACATACCTGAGGAACACAAGGGGAAGTATCTCAGCTGCTTTTTTTTTTAATGGAACAAGGATGGCTCAGATTTCTTCGCCCTACATGTTTCCTAGTGATACAATACTGCAGTCTCTGCCTTACTCAGCTTATGTCTAATTGCAGAGTATTTAGCAAAAGAATTCATGTGCAAGTTTTAGATTCAAAGTTAACCATCTATTATACTCAGCTTTGTTAACAGATGTCAGCTGAACAGCAGATACAGTCTAATAAGGAGAAATTCATCTTGACGCCTATGTGAAGGTGGGCTCACATCAGTCTGAATCGAGGATTTGTACCTTGGGGGAGTTTAGGGAAAAGAAAATATTCTAGGCTGCTTTTCATCAAAAAGCCAGGGTGTTTCAGCTCAAGCGTGACATCTGTGGCGGCACTGGTTGCTGACAGTCTGCTGGGACAAGCTGGCCAGCAGGACCGGGTATCGTGGGAATTAAAGCTCTGCGCTCACATGGAGCTTAACTGCCAAGTACACACGTCGTCTGAGGGAAAAACATGATTTACCTGAAAAGAACTACTGGAGCTCGACTCTTGGAGCTGTTGAGGGTCCCTTGACTCCCACAGAAATTGGTGGGAGCACTGGGTACCAGGTGCTTCCAAAGCCAAATTCTCATTGTCAAGATGAAGATCGCGAAAGAGAAGCCAAATACGATTTCATCATTATTTCAACCTTCCACTTCCCAGTTTTCATACCAATAAAATATGGATGATGTTATACTACCTTTCAGGAGTTTTAAGGGTTAATGAAAGATGCTATAATCTTAGGAGTCCTGCAAGGAAGACATTGGGAAGTGACACAGTTGTTATGCTGTTAAATGGCTCAAAAATACCACTTTCTCGTCATTCAAATCCTACTTGAATTCACTTCCTCCAGTGACCCTTTCAGTGTTAATCCACTACACAGAAGTGTTGCAGTTTTAATTAAAAAGGAAATCTCTATCTCACTAAGCTTAGTCTGCCATCTGATCATGCAGTATGGTTTACGGACAGTATTATCTGTCTAATTTACATTATAAAACCATGACTTAAGCAAGGCAGAACACATTGGCAGATCTCAGTAAATAACACTGCTCCAAAATCAGCAATGTTTTAAGCAAAACTCTACTGTAAGAATGGAGATATGAGCACATCATGCATGGCGCTGCACACAAGGAGGGTTGCAGGGATGCAGAGAGCTCTGTGGGTTACCTCCTTCTAATGAAATCTCTAAATTGAATTTGGAGCAGCTTCTGAAAATATATGCTCTAGCTCAACCACAAGATATAGATTTGAGGCAGGATTTACTGGATTAAATTATTTGGCTTCTGGTATAATGAAGGCTAGTGGTCCCTACTGACCTTTAAAATCTATGATCTTAAATATTGGCAGTGGTTATGTCCCAGGTCACTTGGAACTCCATAAATCAAATAGCGTGATGAGCTGCAAAGCTATGAACTGTCCTGAGGGCCTGCACAGGGCAAATATTCACATTGGGCTGACTAATATCCCCAAATCCCATCCCAGTGGGTGACAGGATCAGCACGAGTCCAGGGCTCTGGCAAAAATCTCCTCTTCGTTGTTCTAATGTTTGGGTCAAGGTAAAGCCCAAAGACAAAAAAATGTCCCAGGGCAATACCAGGGTGAAGAACCAGCAGTAAAAAAACCAGTCTTGCTGTTCAGCTCCCAACAGTGCTGGCACATTGAGGTAGCAAAAGTGATCCAGGAGTCACTGAGCGAAAACAGAGCCCTACAACAACTTTTTTTCACATTACTGTCAGATTTTTAAAACACTGTGGGAGGAAAGCAGTGGGGGAAGGAAGAGGAGAGAGAAACTGGATCTTGTATTTCTTATTAGCAGAACAAGGCAGGAGGCACAAGATCTGTGTCACACTGTAAGCACTTTACCTCAGAGGAAGGTGAGCCACACCTGTCAGAAATTAAATGTTAATGCATCAAATCATGTCCAAAAGCACATAAAGCTCAAGGGACTGCTTATGATACCCTTTGAAAACAAGATCCAATTAAATTCATCTGCGTATCCTGATACCAAATCCTGCAGATTAGCATCAGTGGGTTAATGCACTGCTACCATTAGGGTCCCTTGGGGTTATCGGAAAACTGTATTCAACAAACTGTAGACACCGAATTGAAGCATCTGGTCAGGGGAAACCAGATCCAACTACGTCGTCTTAATTGTAACCCAGTTTGGGATGCAGTAGAGTGGCAACAACCCTTGGGAGAAAGAAAGAGTAAATTGATTTTGCTGAGAACCTCATCAATCACTGATCACAGTGACCCATGGATCATTAATCTCATTAAAAAGTTCAGCCTCATGGCAGAAGTAATAGCAGGCACACCGAAAGTGTGTAAATTAGATATGCTTTCGCAAATCTGAATGGGTCTGGCTGGCATCCCTGAGGAGAGCTCCATTTCTAAATTGGACAAACTCTTCACTGGCTCTAGCTGAACTTCAGCCATTTACCTTGTGTCAGATACTGTCTTTGTGGTCTGTGGAGACTGTCCAGAAGGTATATCTGGCCTGTTATTGAGCCATGTTTATAATACTCAAGTTAGGGAAGGAAGAGCTGAATCAGGGCATGGTACATCACCTCTTAACGTTGAGAACTTTTTGACAACAGACCTCTCTGCTGTCCGAGCTCTTTAGGTGAGGTGATGGGTAAATAGGCTGGGAAACGCATCTGGGAGTACACAGACAACCCTGATTTTCTGCGTGTCTGTGAATCCAAGGAGTTTGCATTGTTCTGGAGGATGATATATGACAAACAGTAAAGAAAGGCAGTTGTTCACATTGGTCCTTTTAACTGTGGCAGAGGCTATTGTATCACTGAGCTGAAGATTTTGTCGCCTTCACCATGGGCTTTTGTATAAAAAGGGTGAGTTGTGAGGGGTCCTTTTTGTTAGATGCTGGAATTTTGGAGGGGAAATCACTTGATATTCCCTCGACTATTTCTTGTCAGTACATCTGTTCAGTGTGTGGCCAAAACAGAGAGATGCAATCCTGCAAGATGGGATGAGCTGATTTAATGTCTATCCCCCAACTTCTTGCGTTTCCAGCTGCGCTCACCTGAGTTTTACCTTGTGTCAGCTCTGGTGCTTGTCAGACCCACCTGTGACCTGCATCCATTTGCTAATCTGAAGGAAACCTAACCCAGCAAAAAGAAAATAGATGGTTTTCTCCCGGCTTAAGGAGCTGCATGAGCTCATGGATGGGACCAATGAGTGTCCAAGCATGCACATGAGGTGGAGGGGGAAGTGAACGGTGAGGAATGGGAATGCAAGAGGGAAAGAAATGTGGGAGGGTGGCTGGGTTGCAAGTCTGCTGATTGGCAGCAATGCAGAGCTAAGACATCCCACCTGCTTGTGGAACTAGAGCTTATGAGGAATTGGGTTGAGATGCCATCAGTATACAGATGATATACAGATCAATAACTCATTTCCGCTGCCTCCAGTCAGTACAGAGTTCCAGTTTTCCAATAACAAGGTATGCAAACTGGTGGAGTTTAAAGCCAAAGTGTCATTACTCAATCGAAAAAATTGGTTGTCATATGCTTGATTGGTTCCTCTCTTCTTTCATGAGGTAGACAAGCGAATCTGGGGTATTTCCAAGTACCTATTTGTAGAGTTGTAAGAGCATGCGTGTGGTTGTCAAAACTGCTACTGTGCAGAGTACAGTTGGAAAAATTGTATGTGTTCTTCTCAGACCTTGTGACAGAATCCATAACTGGGTGCATCCACACAGTCAATTTGTAGTCAGCTTTTCTATTTTGCCCTGGTCTCCCAGTCATCTACATGCAACCATGTCAGCCCAGCTCCTGTCTGAAGCAAGCTAAATAGCTACCTCTGTGAAGAAACTTGGATGCATTTGCGAGAGCTGTTCTCAGGGATCTGCACACCACAAACACTACCTACACAGACCTGGGCACAGTCACTCCCTCCCCACCAAGAGCGTTCTCCAGAGCCCATAGGCTTATACTCATGCATACAAATGTCACTCAGCTGTGCTCACAAGGCTCCTAGTTGGCATGAAAAGTACAAATCTGGGGAGCTCGAAGTCAATCCTCTCATTATTTGACCACTCAGGTTTTTGTACTGAACCTTGTGACTAAAAAAGACTAGAAGTGTCTCAGGTGCAAAAAGAAATTAAAGACTTGCATATTCAGGACTTCCAGGATGTCCACATGCCATGAACTGGCTGAGGCCAGTTTGTCCTGTGGGTTTGTGTGGCAATGAATGCATGGACCCCAAGTCCATGCACAAGCAGCATCGGGATCACCCTATTTAACACTTTACATCCTTTTTCTTATTGGTCCCAAAACAAAGTCTCCACCCCTGTAGATCCTGTACTTGCTCAGCTGCCACACCTGCAGATCCTATACTTATCCCCACAGGTTTGGCCTGCAGCAGTAAGTAATTTGATTCCAGATTCATCAAAACAAAGGCTGCACATATAAAGAGTTGTGACTCCAACCACCCTTGATGTACATGCCTCTGTTATGAGCTACACCAGGTTGCTACTGCTGTAACAGTATGCTCTGTGCTTCACTGTCACCTGGGACTTAAGCATCACACTGAGTCTGAGAGGTTGAGCACCCTGACAGCCTTGAAACAGCTGAGACTCTCTGGGGCCATTCATTCACCCATTCCAGCTTTATTGCCATGCTCAGGACAAGTGGAGGGGCCCCAAGCATGAGCTCATGCCTCTGGCATTGCCCCTTGCTCTGGTAGGTGTCTTGCCTAGGTTATATTTACTGGAGAGATGAGAGTAAAAAGTTCTGTTTAGGTACAACTATGTTTAGGAAAGATACGCTGTGAGATTTGGGCATTCTTCAGCAGAGATGGGCAGCTCAGGGGCTGGGACAGAAGAAACTCATCTCACCCCATGCCATGGGTGCCACTCACATACACACAAACACACACACATGAGCAGCCTTTTGCACCAGCAGCCTCCCATCCTTGTTTGCCAATAACAACATCCAGGCCCTGAGACCACTTCTGTATAACAACTTGCTATGTCACAGCTTGGCTGGCAGCTAAGAGCCAGGCACACAATTGGGGCAACAGTAGAGCACAAACACCATCTGGCCAAAATCAGCTCTAACAGGCATCTGTGTGTAGCCATCCATAGCCCTGGTTTGAGCTGGCCTTGCCTGCACCCCAATGTATGAGGTTTTCTGTGGTGGGACTCTGGCATCATGTGCTGAGGAAGCAATGGCAGCAGATGCAGTCATAGCAGAAGCAGGCAGTATGTTTTTGCAACAGCATCTGCACTTGTTTATTGGGCTTGGTCGCCTTATAAGGAGGATGCTGGTGGGGCCCTCTGCTGTGTGGGAGGCAAGTGTGTTCTGACCCCAATGCTGGGGAGGCGTGGAGATGTTCACCCCCAGTTGCAGACAGCAGTGGAGACTGGTAGGATGCCAGGTTCATTCCCAGAGCACTGCAGTGTGGTCACGGTTCAGGTGCTCCTGAGGGACAAATCACACAGGGCAGCCAGGGGACCAGGGCTTGCTCCAGTTTACACTTGCAAAGACAGTGTAAACAGGCTTTTTGTCTCCTCTATAACAGCATCCCAGTACATAATGGTGTGTTTGAACACAGTACACAAACCCAAGGCTTAATCACGGGTGCAGGGAAGCATACCAGATCGTTGCTTCCTAGACTGTTGAGTTAAATGTGCAATGCCCAATGTTAATATTAACCTATATACTGAATGGTTTGGAAAATACCTGTTTGTACCAAGCTCTCCCAACTGAAACACTTCAGCTGCAGAGTTCTTGATGCAGAACTCGTTGTTCTGAAACTTGCTTTCCCAATTAGCTGGAAAGAGCCTGATTGTTTTCACCCTTTGGATCACATTTTAACTCCTGTAATAGCTTCACCTGAGATAGATTGATGAGCAGACATTTCTTTAACAATGCTATGATTACCAGCTGATTACACTTTCTGCGTGAATGGTGAATGAAACTTTTCATGTAATGGGGCATGAATTTGGGGAGAGCAATTTTAAACTCCATTAGCAATTCAGCTGGGTTGTCTCCTCTGGTTGGTACGACTTGCATCTGTCACGCGATGGTATTTCATGGAGCTGTGCATTTTTTAAAATGAAAATATGTAAATTAGACCAAACAGAAAGTCCTGAGTCTACTTACACCCCAGCATGAAACATTCAAGACCAGGTTGGATGGGGCTGTGAGCAACCTGATCTAGTTAGCAGTGTCCCTGCTCACTGCGGGGGAGTTGGACTAGATGACCTCTAGGGGTCCCTTCCAACCCAAAACATTCTATGATTCCATGATTCTATGAACCCAGGGTCTCTGTCATGTAGGTTCAACTGCTCCAGCTGGGCACAGTTACCTCCTGGCACCCCTATACGTCATCAGACGTGTCTGCCTCATCCCTTCCTGATTAAGGAGTAGATTTTGTGATCCCAAGCTTTTGCCTTGATATTGTTGGTTTTGTCTATAGCTTGCAGAGTATCTGCCCTGCCTTCACAGGCAATACACCATGGAGTTGAAGAGGTTTGGGAAAATATGCTTTATGAGGAAAGGCTGAGAAAGCTTAGGCTGTTTTGTTTAGAGGAAAGTTGACTGAAAGGATAACTGCTTTCAAATATATAAAAGGTTGCTGCAGAGAGGAAGGGATAACCTGTTCATTGTATGTGCTATGGACAAGACAAGAAGGTGCTTGGATTGCAGCAGGGTAGATCAAGGGAAAAACTTCCTCTCAGTAAAGAGGTGAAAGACAGAAACCAGTTATCAGGAGGGCATGGTGTTTCCACTGTTTCACCAAATGCCTGTTGGGCATGTCATAGGCAGGGGCAGGGCATCAGCGTAGCACAAGCAGGCAGGGACAGGCCGCGTCTGAAGGGAGAAGAGCCTCAGCACCCCTGAGCAGACCCCAGGTCACCACAAGCAACAGTGGAGAGGCTCACATCCCTCCATTAACAGGGTTGCATAAAAAATGTGCCACAGGTATAGCTCGTTCAGACCTATTTTCTAAGCACAATCATTAAACTGCAGAGCTGAGAGAAGAGCGCAGGTAATCTAATTCTTAGTTATCTCTTCTGCCCACTAGACCACAAATACCGCTGGTCTCCTGAAACATGAAATTAAGCCAGCCTAATAATGACTTTTCACCACAGTGCCATTTAACACAGAGGTGTTAGCAGCAGCAGCCCCAAGCCCTCAGGGACGATGGGAGACCTTAATTAGGACGTGTGGATTTTTTGGGGTGGGCTAGAAAGGTATTCTTAGTGTCCTCCCACGGATGCAACCGTGAGCAATAAATGATCTTTGTGCCATCGTTTCGTTTTTGTAGCAGGTCATATTTTTGTGATGTCAAGCATGCTGCTGTCTTTTCTGCAATAAAGCTCACCTAATCAAAACAAGTCAGAGCTTATCTAAGCCCCTAGCCGGAGATATCTCTGTGGTGGCTACAGAGCTGGGTTTCCTAGCAACCTAAAAGGCATTAGACAGGGCTTTGTCGACATTTATCTGTTACACACAAACCCCTCCGTTTGAATAATGTTATGGGTGTGACATCAACTGACAAAAGCCAGGAAATTCAGAGCTGGGGCTGATTTTCTATCCTTGCCTCTCATCAGGCTGAAAAACAAAAGGCACAGTCATGTGAGCGATGAGCAGAGCAAACCAACGTTTATATTTCCTGGCTTTTGTCCCAAACGAGATGCCATTTAAATGAGGTGCGTGGTATTAATTTCCTCTGTCTAAGACAGGTTTCATGCTCACAGAAGGTAGCATGTTGGCACCGCTGTCAGCTTCCCCGCAGTCTCCCTTCTTCCTTGGAGGGGCTGGCTTGCATGAGGAAACAGATATTCCAGCCTCTCTGTGATCATTGGGTTCTCCATGGTGAAACCTGTTTTCAGATCCATGCCTTTGAAGGCGAAGGCTGCGAGCCTGCCCTACGCAGGGCCACCACCGTGTCCTTCAGCGGTGAAGATGCTCCATCTCTATTAGCCCAGGGTGGAGCAGGTGAGGGGACACAGGTTAAAAACGCTGCATCTTGCTACCGGTGCCCAACTTTATATGTAGGAAGATGCCTTTTATAGTTCTCAAGGAATTCTTGGTACAAGAATTTGGAATGGATGTTGGTATCAAGTGTTATGAAAACAAAAGGTCAGGAGAAAAAAGCATTAATGTAGGTGGGTTTTTTTTCCCAGACCAAAAATATACCAATGAATGGTCTGAAAAGCGATACTTCAGTAAAGTCTTTTATTTCTTCACTTGTAGCAATAGGAGTGTTTAAAATCTCACAGCTTGCCATTTGTGGAAGAGACTGGTGGAGGAAGGGGTGGAAGAACTACCATTGCTGCTGATTGCCACTTCAAGTCCTTGGGGGAAAAGTCCTCTGGAATTGAATGGGAACTGATCACCTCTCTACAGATTTCTTGAGTCATCCCACAGAATGTAATATAAAATAATTCTGTTGCTTCAGATTGGCATAGATGGCTGAAAAGTGTTAGAAAAAAGATCTGTTCATTTTCACAATCTAAATTATCACCTGGGTTAAATTAACTTTATCTGACTTCTCTGCAACTCTTTGCATGCGTACCAGCTCAGTCTCTATAGCTTTTTGTATGTGTATTTGCAGTGCTTTACTGGTTTCATCTCTGGGTCCTTCAGTCAAAAATAACAGCCCTTTTTTACATCTATTTGAGGGCTGACATGAAGGGTTTATCTCCATGTAAATTTTTCCAGCCTGGTTTGTGAAACCTCTGAAATAGTTTGTAAAGAAAGTTCTGATGAAACTTAGTTGTAGTTGGGTACTTGGGTGTTGTAAGGGAAAATCCCCTGAATCGCTGTCAGTGGGTGAGCAGTTGGGCTTTCATCCCCTCCATTCTTCACTGTAATCTTCATTAACATAAGAGTTGGTGTTTTGGTCCCCACTCATGGATGCCATACTGTCTGAACTCCAAGGGGCTGGTGGAATAAAGGCACTTACACAGGCCTCTCTGCTGACAACAGCCAGCATTTCTTTAGCAAGCATATCATGAATATATACGCTACGTATACCACAATGGCAAGGAATTACTATGCACAAGCCTTTGAAAGAAACAGAAGCAGAAGGAGGTTCTTGCACTTTCTGCCGACATCATCTTTACTGTCCATCCATTTGTTCCCCATTTAGCCTCCCCGCTGGCAAAGCCTCTATTATGTGTGGGAAGACGAGACAATGGGAGCCCGCTATGCGTGGCGAATGCGCGTATTGTTCCACGGGCTCCCTATAGAAATCCCTGCGTTCGCATGACCCCTTTTCCAAAGTTTGTTTTTTATTTCCTGAAGGGGGAGGGTAAGAGGAAAAGGGACAACATCTCACAGCTCTGCGCAGATTAGTGTTCATGTCTGTACATTGAGGTGGATAAAATGGCCATATTTTTCCCCAAAGTAATGCATGCATGAACTCACTTAATAAGCTTAAAATATTTAGTGACAGTTCAGATGAATGGAGAGTATGGGGGACACACACAAAACTAGCAGAGGTAATTGAATACAGTGAGCAATCATAGCAGCTTTACATAGCTCTGTCATATTCTCTGCGGATAACACAGCTGGGACAATACGGTTAGAGTTTTAAAATATCTTGGGATTTCTGTCTTAAGATAGTTATCAATAATTGCAAGCTTTAACATAAAACATTTTTAGCTCAGTTAAAATATGTACCTCTTTTCTTTAAGGCATGGTAAAATATTGTAAAATAGAGAACATTTTCCCTTTGTCGTTTTTTCAGGATTCAGGTAAGCAGGGAAGGTCTCTGAGAGTCTGCCCTGGGGAAACCACAGGCTGCCAAAGGCAGGTGGATTAAAACGCAGAAGACAGAAGTCCCTCAGATTTGACAATGTTTGAAATGCCAACTGAGATCAAGGAGACAGGTTGCTACAACACAGGTTCATATGACCTGTAAAACTGGTGAAGTCCTTCAACACAGGAGAAAATCTTGCTAGATTAGAAATCATAATTTTCCAGCTTCATTCCAACTGAGCTTAAATCTGTACCTTTGCCCTTGTTCTGACTAGGACCAGGACCTCAAACCTGCAGTCTGCAGCAACACATCCATCTCAGCTCACACCTAATTAATTGCTTAATTAGAGCAGCACTGGGGAAACTCTGCTGTTTGCTTTCCCTTTCTCTCTGGTGCCTGATGCCACTCTTGGCAGGACCACGGGTCAGCACGAAGCACTCAGAGTGGCTGAGCCTTCCTGATGACGGACGGCAGGTTCAAGGTGAAGGTTTCCTCTGCTGGGGCTTTTCCTCTCTCTTCTGAGATAACTGACCTTGATGCCACAATGAAGCTCTGACCCAGCTTTCACCACTTACACCACAGCCAATTACCTTTGCTGGAGCTGGGGACTAACGCCTGGCTGTTTTAATTTGGAAGAGCACTATGAAGGTCACTGAGGAAGGTAATGTAGTCCTGTTGATTGAGCATGTGGATAAGGGCACCACAAAAACATAATCTGCTTTGTTGGGAATGCGATAAACCAGGTTTATGCATGCAGTTGGCAAGCAGTACTTCTGAGTGTTACTCCATCAGATAATCCAGACAGCAGAGCAATTATATATCCCTCCGGTCCCCTAATATGGCTTTAGTCTAAGGATTACGTCATTTTCATATTTGTAGGGTTTTCTAAAACAGTATTAAAAGTAACTCTTATTTCCTACTTGTTTCCCGATTTCTATTCATGAAATACTTATTTCTGTAATGAAGCAAAGGTAGTTTAAGGGGAAAATTTCTGATACTCTGAAGGCCAAAACCTCAGTGGGACAAGACCTCTTTTTCCATCCAGAGTAAGGTCTCCAGAAACCCCAGAAGACTGACTGGTGTTTGCAGAGCAGATTCCTCATGTAAGACACTCCACACTCACGGAGCCCAGGTGGTCTGTGGATGGGCAGTAAACTTGCTGTATTGATCTATTCAGCCCAGCCATCACAGCCCATACAGGTCTCTTTTACAGCAGTCCTGCCCAGCACTTGCACACCCCGCTCTGACAGGGACCCCCAGCTCACTGCCTGGCACCGGGCAGGGTTGTGAGAGGGATGGAAGGAAGCAGTTGGGGTGTTAAGGTTTGAGTGATGTTGTCCAGAGGAAGCTTCTGTGGATGGAGGATGCAGATGTATTGTGCTGCCAGCCTGTGGCCTCAGGCAGGCCCTGTCTTCTAGTTGCTGGGATCAGGGTCCTGCGTCAAAGCTGCAACAAGGTTTATATGATTCAGCTCTAGGCAGAGGAACACCTTTCCGCCCAGGGAACATCTCATCTGTACACATATTTGTTATCAGGTGTGAAGTGATTCAGTGCTGAATTCTCAGAGGTACTCTGGCAATTTTACATCCTTCCTGAAAACAAAGGACCCAGGGAGAGCTGGCACTCATGCTGCACCACTGTGGGCTTGGAAGAGGATGATGATGGACCAGACACAAGGACCAGATAGCCCACCAGAGTTTAAAATGCAAAATCATTTAAAGAGTCTTTTGACTATTTTTTTTCCCCCCTTCTTTTTTCTCCAGAGAGAAAGCTTTTTCTTTCCATTTCTTCCTATTACTCTTCTGAGGTCTGTTTCATTTGTTTACCTCTTGCATTTTATGAAATATCATCTGAAGGGACATGTAGGCTTTATGTCAACAACACAAAGAAACATACGCCTGACTGCAAGCGTACATGGTTAGATGGTTCTCATGCTTGAAGCATCTGTCTGATGTGAGGAAACCACTAGCTAAGACATTGCCATCACCTGGTTTGTCAGCATCGCCTCTTCTTCCTCCCTGGCACTGGGATGCTCACACTGTGACCCAAGAAAGGGTTTTTAATTATGTAGGAACTTCTCTGGGGAAGGCTAAGAGCATGTTAGTGCAGGGTTCAGCACATGAAGCGCCAGGACTGGCAGAGACCTCTAGGCTCTGCTTTCATCCCAGGTAACAGTTGTGTCCTCTTTCTGTGCCCACCTCACTGGATCTTTCAGACCTTTTCATTCTGTTTCTCAGTGGAAAAAACCTTGCAGTCTCAGGACATGTCAGGTAAGGTTTTTCTAACCCAGAAAGAGAAGTACGAATGCCATGGAAGGGGGCACTGGTGAGGTCTCCTCCAGAATAGCCCGTTCAGATCTGGTCATCCCCTGCTCCAGAGAGATTAACTCCAGCAGAAACAAATGCAGAGGATATCTGGAGGATGGACAACCTATCTGACAAGAAGGAATTAGAAGTGTGACTTACTACCTGGCAATGTGAAAGAGTAAGAGTGAATGAAGCCTTGCTCTCTTTGGATGTGGATTCACAATTGGTTTCAACCGATTGGTGTCCAGGCTGTTAGCACTGGGGTTTTTGACCTCTCTCTGCCTCTGCTGCATAGTCCTGACACCTCCCTTAGTCCAGTGCTTATGCTTGGATAACTGTGGGACCAGGGATCTTTTCTAGGTTAATTTTCAGCTAGGTGAGTTTTCCAAGACTGGTTGACCATGAGGTCAGCAATAGCGTGAGCTCTGGCGTGGTATTGAGTAGGGAGTGTGACCACATTGTCTAGAGCAAAGACGCAGGATGTGCCTGGGCCACCGGCTGGAGGGAGGTGAGGGAATGCCTGTTTGGCAGCAGCTCACACATATATTCAGCTTAAGCTAAGCATAAAACCAGAACTGGGAGGTTAACATCACCCAGGGAGAACTATTTAAGCTATGGTACAAGGCTGGCACAAGAACAGGTGGACATATGGCTATGAATAAAATTAGGCTGGAAATTAAAAGTCTTCTAGCCACAAGAGGAGTGGGGTTCCAAAATAGCTTTCCAATGGGAGTAGGGGGTTCAGAAGAAGTCAAACAAGCGTGAGGAGTGATCTTAAGGAGATTTATGTGACACAGTTGCCGCGATAGTGAGGAACCTGGGCTGAAGCCTCAGAAGATATCTTTCCACTTTATCTCACTTGCTTGCTTTCATTTTGACTTTCTCTGTTGCCCTTATTTCTCCTTCTATTTTTTCCTATTCATTTTTTCTACTTGGATGACAGGCAGGAAAATCCCCTCTGTGCATTTTCTCTGTTGCTGTTACGTTCATTCGGCAGAACAAGGCAAGGGCAAATCCCGTTCTGGTACATCTAAATGGGCCCATTGAAGTGCACAGGCTGAGCCAGTGTGGGGCTGACCCTCAGGGCACAGGAGCAAGGGCTGTGGAAGGCCATGGTGCCCTGATGACGCAGCAGAGTCCTCGCCCTTGTGGTGCATGGCTGGATCCCCTTGCTACTGTGCCATGGACACGCATGCTTTAGAGGGCCACTCAGCTGCAAAGTACTTGTTTTCTGCTTGGGGAAGCCAATGACACAGTATCTACTGGAGAAGGGTTTTGAGAGATTAAATTAATTTAGAAGACGAGGTGCCCTGAGATGTCCAAATGCCTGCATAAACTACCATGTTTCTGTGGAGCAGAAAGGTCCAAAATACATGAACAGCTGTAATGAACATCACTGTAAACATGATGTTCTGTTTAATTGGAAATGGAGAGGCTGGCCAGGTGGCACTTGTCAGGGGGAAGCAGGAGATGCCCTCAGAGCCCAGTGCCCAGGAGCTGCTGGGCAGCTGTGCCTTGCCCTGCCGTTGGCACTGGCTGTGAGTACCCATCGATTTTGGGCTCTGGTCCTTCTGCATTCACAGGACTGGCCTGAGGTGAAGCAGCACCATGTCAGGCTTCCTCTGCTGTACAAGTGGCACCGCCAGAGTGTGCAATTTGATCCTGCACCTCTAGGGTCTCCAATTCAGCTTGCAGTGACCAGCTTGTTTGAACATATAATAAATACAAAGAGGGACTCTGATAGGGGGCATGATGCTTCCTGGCACTGGCTCCTTCATTTGCACCGGTGCCCACTTGCAGTGACTGTATTTTACAGCTTGCAAAAGAGTTGCTTGCTTTTCACAATATGCTGTTCCGTAAAAAGTAAGCATATCCTGCAAGAAGTTGATCAGTTAACATGAAAACAAGTAATTTAGATGCTAGATAGACCAAGTAACTTTTTTCTTCTCTTGCATTATTGCAGCAGATGTTTAGCTCACTGGCAGTCACCTGAAAATTTGCCACAGTTCTATTAGCTGGCATTAGTGCCTTCCTTTCACAGGAAGAAAACCTTTGCCTTTCACAGTTCAGGCTGTAATCCCATGAGGACCTCAGCCATGTATCAGCTGGTTGCTATTCTCATGGTCTTCCTACCACACTGACTGTGGGACCCTGCCTCGTCCCTCAAAAAGCTCCAGTACTAATCAGCCATGGTGCCCAGACATTTCAGCACGCTAAATTGGCAGAAAGCTATTGGCCTTTTTTTGCCAGGCCAAAGAGGGCATACCCAAAGTCATGGGAGCTGGCCAGAGAGCAGCCAAGCCTGAGGAGCCAGCAGTCAGATGGGTTCAGGCTGCTGAGGAGCATCAGCATCCATGTGTTGCTCAGAGTTTGTGGGGAACAGATTTAATGAGTCCTGTGGCTTGATTCAGCTTGGGTGTGATCCTGCTAGAGCTTTCCTTAATTGCCACAGTGATGAGTTTATCTCCTCTTGGTGAAACCTGGCCATTAGAGATGATATGCACCTACGTACATACCCATCTAATACAGTATAAACAGCTGAGTGAAGGGGAATATTAGAAATATTAGAAATACTGCATTTTCCCTCTCTTCATCAGTGTTCTCTGGGATTTCCGTTGTTGGAAAAATAAGTTAATACTCATTAAGATGAAAACAGAATACAAAGTGGAAACTTCCAAAGTGTCTGTCACTTGTGTTCGTGTAAATTAAAATGTCTCATCTACAAGAAAACTTAGGCCTTTCTTTTTTCCTGTAGATTTTAGATTCCACAATCAGCACTGCGGCATGAAATATGCATTGTCGTCCTGCCCACTCTAACACAGCCCACGCTCCATCAGTCCCACAGAACCTAACAACAGGTCGGTATCCTACACTGGTACCTGTTTCACCATCAGGTGCCAGGGGGAAGGGCTGCCAGCTGGAATTGCCTGTAACACAGGCAGGAAGATGTGACCAGGTGTCCTTTGGGCACCGTGGTCCCTCTGGGTGGCAAGTGAATATTCAGAGTCTTTACAGGTTTTTTTGGTTTTTTTTCCCTTTGGAAGTTTCTGATAAGGTTTAATCTTAAATAATAACAAAAAAATTAGTTACAGCTAATGCGCGCAGAATCTTGTTTGTCTGGTTGCAATAGAAATAAAAAACATCCAGGCCATTTTCATTCCCCAAAATCTGCCTTTATACTGTGCCCACACAGTTTTTTCTGCTGACTCCCTCTTGGGGTTATTTTGGCAACATCTTCCACTGCTGTTTGGGTGGGTTTTTCTGTTTTTCCCCTCACATACGCACACACATTGATCTCGCTTTGGTTTGGGCCAGAGAAGCCCTCTGCTGGACTCATCACTGGGCCCAGAGGTAGGCCCACTATGTTGGATGGCCGCTACTTTTATCAGGTATTTCACCCTACAAAGGGTCTTAACTGAGCCTGAAGAAAATGTTCTTAGTGCTTTAATCAGATCTATGATTTTGGGTAAGACATACTAATAACTTCCAGTACTATTAATTCTCTTGCAGCAGTATCAGATCTTAGAGAAACACTTATCAGCTGCGATGCACTTCTCATAAAAACCAGAGCCTATAAATAACGAAGTTCTTCCCTTTCTGGAACATCCTTGATTATCATAATCCAGAGGTATCATTACAACCTGCAGGATGTATCCATGCACATAACAAAATTTTGCATGGTGCCAAAATATCCTCTATAGTTGGAGGGATCATGTAATAAAAAAGGAAGAAATTGTCCAGTGTGGTAGAAATCATCTGCTTAAAATGAATCATGATTGAATGAACTGCCTGAGGAGTGGAAGGAGCTTGAAAAGTTAGCAGAGCCCATGTTCTGGGTGTAAAGTGATATTGTCTACTGATTCATGCAGAAATGTGCATATTTATATTACTTATATCATAAAATCATAGAATGGTTTGGGTTGGAAGGGACCTTAAAGATCATCCAGTTCCAGGCCCCTGCCATGGGCAGGGACACCTTCCACTAGACCAGGTTGCTCAAACCCCCATCCAATCTGGCCTTGAACACTTCCAGGGATGGGACGTCCACAATTTCTTGGGGCAGCCTGTTCCAGTGCCTCACCACCCTCATAGTGAAGAATTTCTTCTTTCTATCTAATCTAAACCTACCCTCTTTCAGTTTAAAGCCATTACCCCTTGTCCTAGCACTACATGCCCTTGTAAAAAGCCCCTCTCCAGCTTTCTTGTAGGCCCCCTTCAGGTATGGGAAGGCTGCTATAAAGTCTCCCCAGAGCCTTCTCTTCTCTAGGCTGAACAAACCCAACTCTCTCAGCCTGTCTTCATAGGAGAGGTGCTCCAGCCCTTGGATCATTTTCATGGCCCTCCTCTGGACCTGCTCCAACAGGTCTGTGTCCTTCTTACGTTGGGGCCCCAGGTGGGGTCTCACAAGAGCAGAGTAGAGGGGAAGAATCACTTCCCTCAAGCTGCTGGCCACGCTTCTTTTGATGCAGCCCAGGATATGGTTGGCTTTCCGGGCTGCAAATTCACATTGCAGTTGTTGAACTTCTCATCAACCAACAACCCCAAGTCCTCCTCCTCCTCCTGCTCTCAATCCATTATCTGCCCAGCCTGTATCTGTGCTTGGGACTGCTCTGACCCATGTGCAGGACCTTACACTTGGACATGTTGAAATTCATGAGGTTCACATGGGCTCACCTCTCAAGCCTGTCAAGGTCCCTCTGGATGGCATCCCTTCCCTCCACTGTGTTGACTGCACCACACAGCTTGGTGGTGTTGGCAGACTTGCTGAGGGTGCACTCACTCCCATTGTCCATGTCACCAACAAAGATACTAAACAGCACCAGTCCCAATACCAACCACTGAAAAATGTGGAAAAGCATGTCAGCTGAAGAGAAAAAAATAGCTGGTGCTCTATCAGGTTAGACCTGATGAATACCTGCCCAGAAGCTAACCTAATATCTGTGTGCTAGACACACTGACGTGATGCTGAGGCCACAGAACAGTCTGTGATAGTTTGGCTTTTTGGTGAAAGGCTGTATTTACTGAGGCAGATTAAATAATATGAGACAGAAGAATGTGGGGAAGAATTCAGCAAATGTTTGTGGTAGCTCAGTGAGCTGAGTGAAGCTATAGCTATGTTTGTCTGCAGATCTCATTGCTGCTCCATCCTGCCACTGTGTTCATGGCTGTTTTGCCTCCACAAGCTTCCCCTCACCTTCTGGGGTCTTCTCCAGACATGGTCAATGCTGCCTCAAAACCCGACTAGCTAGCCACTCTGTCGGCCGTCTTTCAGGTGGCATCAGCATGTAGTGCCTCTTCAGCCACCAGCTTCTGGACTTCTTGTATGAGGTTACAGTTTCAGTTTGAATTATGTGGGATCAGAATGAGCCATATAGATGGTTTCCTGTGCTCTCCTGCCCATTCCTTATCGGATTGTAGTTTCACAAGTACAGTTTCATTAGAAAGGCCTAAAGCGGAGATTGGCTTCCCACTCT
>NW_009258767.1:620510-623360 GCF_000687185.1 Egretta garzetta | reverse complement strand
GCAGAATAGTCTTTTTCTTCTCTGCATTCCCAGTATCAGACATTTATAGATGCATAGAGGCCAGTTTGGTCTAATTTTACAGTGTCTCTGTAGGAGGGAAGGTAGGGTTAAAGCAATTCATTGGGGCTCAAGAACAGAGGGATCAGTTCCTCACTCGGTATACAGATAAATTGGATAATTCGGTTCATTTCTTTTTTACCTTAAGTGTCCTTTTAAAATGGGGATAATGACATTTAGATATGTAGGATCACAGCAGGCCAGAGCTGACTGCTGCAGCAGCGGGCATCGCCATCACAGCTTTAAGCTCACTACTACTGGTAGCAAGGCAGGAGATTTCAGCCCAGGCTTTCATACAAGTATGGTCCAAGATGCCCATGAAACTGGTATAATTTGCCCTGAAGCCTGTGCCTGCTAACCACTGGCTGCCAGCGGGTTGTGTGCATGTGGCTGCCTGTTCCTGTGGTGCTGTGGGCAGCCTGGAGAGCAACGTAGTGAGGAGCCTCTTGGAGCTCCTTGTAAGAGAAGCAAGAACCAGTTGTTAAAGCTGCCTGTGTTTTCTTAGTTACCCCTCTCTCAAAAGAGAGAGGAGTGTTTTGAAGAGGTAGGAGTTGCAGCAATTAATTGGTGACTGCAACCCAGCTAGCCTGGTATTTTGGCTGGCAGGGACACCCACTGGGCATTTAGGAGGACACGGCATGAAGCAGCACAGAAGGCCAACAGTGGGAATTTGCCACCAAGAAAAACCCATAGAGGTATTACATGGAACTTTATTTATATTCCCTCCAAGATTCTTCGGGTTTGTGCTTATTATGTACTTTTAACCCACTAAAATAGCCAGTCTCCCTTTGAATGTACGCTGTGATTCTATTCCCCACTTGGATAACAGCCTGTGACAAGGAGTTTCCCTGTCTAATTATTCATCATGTGAAAAAATATTCTTTGAAGGCTTTGAATGACTGAACTTTCCAGGTAGCAAATATCCTCTGACTCTCTGATAAGAATGCTCTATTTTTTCTGTATCAGTTCTACAGGATTTTGGAAGGGTACCCATGTGCTGTATGAACTTCCCCATATTATGTTTCGGTTTGGAGCCTTAGTGTTGAAATGGGATATGGTAAAATTAAAAAAAAAAAAAGGCCATATTTTTCCTTCCATGGCCAATGCTTGCTCAAACGAGAAGAAAAAAGAAACTTTTTTCCCTTAAAATTTGTGTAACTGCTTTGCTTCTTTTTCAGCCAACCTATGCCTGGTATATACAAATGCATATGAAGAAATTTCTATTCCTTCTGATGAGGATGATGCCATGTTTTGGCAACTAACTAGCATTGAAGATTCAAATGATGGAAATAACTAGTTTTGACTGATTCACATAGTTCTATAATCCTAAATTATGAACCTTTTCAGAGAAGGAAGACATACTTGAACATAATATTAGAGCGCTACCTGTTTGATCTTACATCTTGCCTTAACTGTTGACTTCTTTAGGGATATATTTAGTCTCTGGTTCAAGTGTATGCCCACATACTATAACGTTGAATCAGTTCCTTAAGGAGAAGACACATTTTCAGAGCTGGAATCAAGTCAATGTGACTGGAAGTGCTTGAATATACATTGCATTTAGATTTCATCTGGGTTTGCTTCTTAGACGCATCCCTCTCCCTTACAGGTTTCCAGCCTGCTCACTCACATGGATTGGATATTTTCAGTAGCTGCTTGGAAAACAGGGTGACTTAGATGGGCTGCAGCATCCTGAATCTAAACCTTAGGGTTTAGATTCAGGAACATCTCAGTGCGTTTGCCTACTGAAGACAAGGAGCAAAAGAGTGGGGTTTAATTTATTCAGCAGTGACTATAAACACATTTTATTCTCTACCTATAGGCACCCAATTCGTTTAGAAACCACAAAAGCAGGAATTTCTGATGTGAAAAGCTGTGTTAGGTCCCCTAGGTCTCTTCTGTGCCAACAGCAGGGCAGCAATGAGGAAAAACTGACACTTGCATGGGAGTTTCAGGTGCTGGCTACCACATACACTTCAAACTTAAATAAGCACAGTTTTTTTCTGCTGCAGAGGCTGACTTTGAATGTCCTTGAAGGCTGGTATTACACATTCTGGCAAGCAAGTAGAGAAATGAGCCAGATGCATCAATTTAGTCATATAGGGAGGTTTCTAGTAAACTTCTGCACGGCGGGGTAGTGACAGTGTACTTAGTAAAGCCACATGCTTTTTTAAAAACAGTGCTATTGATTTTGTTAGTGTGTGTATCAAATGTTAGCACATTCATTAGAACAGCAGCCTTCCAAACACTGCTGTAGAACAACCAGCAGGCCCCGAGTCGATATCCATCTGAATACTGGCTCGCTTTCAAAGGGCAACTTAAAATTAGGGCATTGACTTTTCATGTTATAGAGGAAAGATTTTAAAGGGAGCATTTATCAAATAGAGTTAGGCAATATTTATCAAATACAGCTGGGCTGCAGGTCCTGTTTGAGCAGGCAAAGATGTGTGCATACAACCAGGTACAGCACTAGCAGGACAACACGATGTATGTTTATACATATATATTAACGTCTAGGGTAACGGTCTGGTATAGATACATATGAATAAAGAAGACATTTATCTAAGGAAAGTTTCAGTTCTGAACTCCTGTGTGGGTATATTGAAACATCACTGAGTAGGAATGTAATGTATTACAATGATTAAATAAATACTGTGTCTGTGTTCTTATAATGTAATTTTTGTACAGTGCAGTGAACAAAGCAGCACGTTAGGACAAATATATTCTTGTTGGCAGTAGGTTTACAGCAACAAAACACAGTCCATTGTGTCTGTTGAAAAGATGACATAGTAA
>NW_009258767.1:611617-620444 GCF_000687185.1 Egretta garzetta | reverse complement strand
GTACTATGAATTTGTGACTTACCTGTTTTTACCTTTCCTTTTTGTGTCTGTTCATGCAACCCTTCAAACTTTCATGGTCCCTGAGAAAAGGCTGTGCAGAATGGGTTCAGTACCTGTTGTGCACCTCTGTATTCTTCACAGAAACCCATGACGATGATTTATATCTCTGGAGAACAAACGTTCCCACTATCAGGGCACTGCTTATTTCCTCCACTAAACTGATTAGGTTTATCTAATATCTGCGGGTTTTATGTGGTTGGTTGGTTGGTTGGTGGGTTGGTTTGGCAGGGTTTCTTTTAACCCAGATAGATAGGGTCACCAACCCAGTTCACCACATTGCTCCGCTGTCAACTACCTAGCTGCGATGGTGCAGGTGGGGAGAAATGGAGGTGGAGATGTCTGATTGCATTGCTTGAGCTGCCAGGGGAAATGGCCATAGGAACAAAGCCAAAACCACCTCCTGAAGTACCCTGTTTCTCCCTCTTACTTACAGAGGGGCAGAAGAACTCAAAAGCCCCTAATGTAAGCACCTTAGTTAAGTGGAAGGGAATAGGCATTTCCACAGTTACATACAAATTTTGTCTGTGTTGATTCACCATCCAGGGATGCCTCCATTACTGCTGCAGCTACAGAAGGACACTCTGGTGAGGTGCTTGGTGCCCAGGGCCACCATTGTGTGCACAGTGGCAGCTTCCAGCTGGCCCAGGGGCACTGTATCCAAGCCGGGACTGCTGCTCTGGGTACTGAATTCAGTGAAAGCTTCACAAAATCCTATGTTGTTCCTGCCTCCCGGTCACATGCTGACGGCATTGGACTGCATTTTCCCTCCTTCTGTATTTTCCTTACTTTCTCTTTTGTAATGCAGAGTGGCAGTCTAAGAGGATGATTTCCTTGGTTTTTATTGTTTACAGGTCTTGTTAATTTTTAACCTGCTTGCCACTGTGACTTGTTTGCTGAGGTGTGGGTTTTGCAAAGTCCTCTTAAGTCTCAGCTGTCACACAGTGAACAGTGCTTTTGTGGTGGTGTTATGTGGCAAGCAGTTAGAGTAAACAAATGTCTCGCAGAAACTCTGTGTTTCTAATGGAAACAAAAGGGAGAAAAGACCTGTTTCTGTATTATTCTCTCTATCCAGCTGTCCTCATAGTTGGTACTGGATGCCTCTTTCCAGTGCATATCTTATTTTGAACCAGGTTCAAGCGTTCCTAATGATGAGACTTCCCTTATTTTATTTTCTTTCATGTTGAATGCATTATTACTGCAAATTAATTTTACTCTTTGTCTCAAGATGCTTATCCTAAAGACCTTTACTTTATTTCCTGCTCCAGAAAGAGAAACCATGGCTTTGGGCAGTCAGACAAGAGTTGTTTTAGCAGTTTTATTGCTCCCCACGGATTATGACCTCTCTGAAGTCTCTCTGAACTCCTGAATCTCTTCCTACTGTTAACATTGTGACCACAGTTGGGCTCTTGAGTCTCAGGGGTCACCCAGGAATCCTTATCATTGTGGTATATTGCATTTACCTCGTCACCTTCTTTCATGAATGCTGAGCAATAATTTTAAACCTTTCTTCCCTTAACAGCAGGGTAGGTTTTCATCTGGAGTTGAGTCTCTCCAAAATAAATCCAAGATCAAGTAATCAACAAAATGAGGAAATGGAGTACTGAGGAGCAAATATGGGGGGCACAGGGGATTTCTTACATTATGCCAACAAAAAGCACTATTGTAATAGTGAAATTAATTCTTGGCTTCTTTTCCACTTAAACCACCAGCTCAGAGGGTGGTTTTAAATGATTCTCTACGAGCAGTAATCCACAGGAGTCAGCAGATTCAGGGGGAATTTAAAATGTCGCTTTGAGAAACTTGACCCCTGTGGCAGAAAAGCTGAGTTCCTAAACTGTGAAATGTCCAAAACATGGACTCATATCTCTGTCTGATTTATGAAACATTCCTCACTGTGTTTATAAAATACTCTGGATCAAGGCTTCCATGGATATGCCAAGTATTAAATTAGACCTATTTAGGTAACCCTTCTCCTCCTTAGCTGCATTCTCTTCCCTCTAATTTTGGGCACCTTGTGGCTACCAGTGACCCGGCTAGGATCTGCCATGTGGATTGCACGGCAAGCTCTGAGAAACACTGAGTGTAGACACTGTTTGAAATGTTAGCCAAATTGCCAAGCTCAGATGATTTATAAAATGTTAGCTTTTTGTGTATTTTTATTTAATTTTAAAAAGCAATCAGATCCTTTTGGAGCATGAGAAACAAAAACTGCAGTGCTAGTTGAATCCCATCAAAACTTCCCTTTGGTGATGCCTTCTTGTAAGTAAAACACAGTCCTCCAAAACTGGTTTCTAGAAGGAAAATGTTCTCAGATGGCCATGGAGATAGTATGAAAAAATGTTTTTTGGAAACATTCACAGGCAAAAAAACCTCAGAGGATCACCTTGCCGCTCCAGTTGCTGGACACTCCTAGTGTGCAAGGAGGGAAAATCCAGTTTTGCCCATGCTGGTCCCAGCCACCCTCAGCCTACACCCACAACAGAACCTGGGCCCATTTTTAGGGTGGCTGTAACATGTCCCAAGCCAGCACAGCTGTGCTGAGGGCGGCATTTCACTCTCTGCCTTCCATACAGATGGACAGGTCAGGGAGAGTGAGGTGAGCCACACGCACCCCTCAGGGATGGATGGGGCATGAGGCTAAAGTGGAAGGGGTGAAGGAAAACTGCTCAGAAATCAAGAGAAGTTCTGTATGTTATGAACCTGATTTGTTAAATTACCCCCAAATTTTATTTTTCATTCAAAAATGAGCTCCTTCCTGACTAGAAAATTATCTGTTTGAAGTCTAAATTACTCTGAGATTAAACTAAAAATTAAATTTCTGGATTTTAAAATTCCATTTTAATTGAATGTTGCAGCCCTTTAGAATTTAAAGAAACTGAAACTCTCTGAAGCCAAATGGCAGACATATTATTTGGAAAATTGATGATGAATTTGTCTTTAATTTTATCCAATCATATTAAGAGGTCTTTCTGTTACAAAGCATTCAAAAGCACTACTAAGGCCAGAGAGGTGCTAGTGCAATCTTTTTTCTGTCATGCGGAGCCCTGTACAGAATTGCGTGGGCTTAAATAAAATGTATCTTGATAGTTTACCTTAAAACTCTCTGTCCTTTTCCTCAGTTCAGCTGAATCCTATGAAATAGATACGCAGCTTGGAGAAGTTCTTCACACCCCCACAGATGCTAAAAATGGCCCTGATACAACATGTATTTATGTAACAAAATCATCTGCATTAATATCTCCCTTTCCTTTCTGCAAGAAGCACAGGAGGGACCCAGGCTGACACATTTTCATGCAGCCCCTTCCATTCTTCTCCTTGCATTTGGGGCAGCAGGGACAAGCCGTGTTTCCCCTTAAAAAACAGGCCACCGAGTAAGCAGGAATATGACGAGACTATTAATAGGGTGTTCGGCTGCAAACCTGCAGCATGAGCTTTTGGGCTCCCTCCCTTTGAATATTCAGCACCCTGTTATGAATTAAAATTGCTTGGTAACAAGAGTTCTGGTCACTGTTGTTATACTGATCTTCCAAAATAAAAGAGGGCGTTAAAACCAGAACATTTCCTCTACTTTTACTGAAAAGTTGAGCGGCTGGCCGGCCGATGGGATCAAATGTGATATATCGAGCCTTTAACCTCATATTCACATCTGGCGGAATGAAGAGAAAAATGTCCCCACTCGGCAGCTGTTTGCTCTCCCATTTGTCACCATCACATTCGTGTGGGCTGCTGCTCTCTAGATCACAGCCTGTCCCCAGGCACCTGGGCAGGTCTGCAGCCTGAGAAGAGGACTCAGGCACCGTGTGAGCAAAGAGAGGGGCTTTATCTGGGCCCCCCAGGGCTGGCTCCCCGGGCTGAGATGGAGGCATGCTGTCAGGAAGGGGAAGAAGAGTGAATTATAGCTCCTGCTGCCACCACCAATAGGGTCGGAGAAAGCCTTGGTAACCCTGCCATGTTTACCATCACCAGAATACCTGGGAAAATGAACAGCCAACAAGCCTCCCGGTTTTTCATACAGAGACTTATGTACCGGCTCCGCCATTCCTCTATGGATACTGACAGCCGAAAGTGCCGCAGCCCTTCCTCACGCCACGGCTCGTCGGGATGGCTCCCAGCTGCCAGCCAGCTCCTTGGTGGGATGTGTTATTCCCAAGGGGCTGTCCCAAAGAACAGTCTCCTAAGCCTGTTAAACCGATGCTTGCTGCCTCAATCTGCTGCCTGTTGTGGAAATGAATCCTGACCAGCAGCAAGAATCAAACCGATATTCTCAGCAGCAGCTGTAAACTCGATAAGCTCCCTGTCCTCCTTTCTCTCCCCCCGCCCCGTCCCTCCCTTTGGTGTTGAAATGAAGGCAGAGACATGCTGAGAGAAGCATTGCAGCGCTCTGTTTGCAGGATAATATGCAGACCACATGTATGTATTAAAGGCTGTATGGAGTTATAATGAGCCAGGAGCATTTAAATGCAAGCCAAGGGGAATTTGCTATTCTGTGTGGGCAGATTTCAATTGTAAGGTTGGCAGCTCTGGTATCCTGTTCTCTAATGCCATGGGATGAGAAAAAATAGGCTTTTCTTTCAGAGCAGTTGATTATTGAATCCGCACCAGCTGTTCACCCTAATCCGAGCTTTCTGTCCTCGCTCCTTGTAATAGAGGCATCCCTCATCCATCCATCCATCCGTCCATCTCCCCGTTCTCATTTTCATGGCTCTTTTGTAATCTTTCAGAAAGGTGGTTAGCAGATATCAGCCATCTAAAGCGACACAAGCGTCAGTACCAGGCAAGGGTTATAACTAATTAACGAGAGAAGAAAGGCACCCCCAGCCATATATTGAAAGTCAAATTATATTTCACATCCACTGCAAGATGGGAAAAAAGCCATCATGAATCAGAAGGCAGAGAACCATTTTTTAACAGTGACACCTGACTCTGTGCCCAGCAAACCGTGTGGGATCAGAGCTGGAGCAAGTCCTGAGCTGGTGAAGAGCAGCAGCCATCCCTCCTGCCCCATCGCGAGCCGCGGGACCTGCACCCAGGCGTGCGGCAGCAGAGAAGGAAAATGATCCTTTTTTTTTTTTCTTTCTTTCTTTTTTTTTTTTTTTCGTAATAAAGGGGGAGGAAGGGGTGAGATAAGAAGTGAGTTCCTTCTGGGTGCTTCTCACTCAGCCTGCAATGTTATGTAAGGCTGGCACAGCTAATGCCTGCTCTGCTTCGCCATCAGCCCGGCTGTTTCATCCCCACTACACAATTATTTCATCAGTCTCTCCTACTAGACATCACAGTGCTATTGTGATTAGTCACATTTATTAGGATAGGGGATAAAAAAATATTAGCAAGCACAGGGGCCCAGTTGCACAAGGGACTGGGTGAACACGGCTCCAGGTGGTCCCTGCCCTAGAGACATTCAAGGAGGAGGAGGACAAGGGACAAGGGGGTGAAGGGGGTAACACACAGCAGCCAAAAGAGGGGTGGGAAAACAGCAAGGAGAAATGCTGTTTCCATGAAGAGCTTTGGCAGGGGAGAGTAAGTCTAAGTGGGAATGAGCCGACTGGGAATAAAAAGCAGCAGGAGAAAGGACATTGTAGGGGAAAGTAGGGTGGAGGAAAAGGTAAACCAGTAAGTGATAAGCTGAAGAACAGAGGCTGATGGTGGGGAAAAAAGGAGGGTTTGCTCAAAAAGGCAGCCAGCACAGCAGATCCTCCCTGCCTGCATGTCTCCTGCCTGTTTTGTCTGCTGCTGTTGCACATTTTGGTACTCTGTCCAACACCCTTGACACGTTTCTCTGGCTGAAAGGTGCCTCCTTCCTTGTTCGCCGTGTCCTCCTGGGCTTGGGGGATTACCCCATGCTTTGTGAAAGGGCAGCCTGTAGCCTTCTCTCTGTAAATCTTGGTTGAGTTGCAGAGACTGAGTGTAATGCCAGAATCATGCAACCTGAAAAGCTGCATTAGCACTAAAGATCGTATGTTCGGGTCTGGAAAACACAGATCTGTGCTGCTGTGGGGCATTGTGGGCAAAGTGGACAGAATGACCTGAGAAGGGACAGACAGACAGGCATGTACAATTTCGTTCTGTCTATAGGCATACAAATGGAAAAATGAGCCCTTGAAGTGACTGCTTGACTTCCAGGAGCTGGAGATGCCAAACAGTGTGTGTGACTTAGCTAACAATTTAGATCAGTATATCTGGACAATTTACAGAAAAATCTCCATCAAGAATTAGCTTGGCAACTCATTAGCTGACAGATGTTAATATAAAAAGAGGGGTGAATGTGATTCTTGGATGAGTAGAGACAGGAATAATAACTTGCAGTAATGTGATTTTTCCTTTGCAAATGGCATCGGTGACAATGTGGACTACTGGATAATGCTCGAGTGTCCACATTTGCAGCAGAATATTGAAAATATGATTAAGTTGCAGAAAAGAGTTCCAAAAAAGAGAAAATCAGAATTATGATTGGAGATAATACTTTCTAGTAAAAGACTCAGAGTGCTTAACCTGTTACGTTTATCAAAAAGAAGATTGAGAAGTGGGTTGATTACAGTGTAAGTACCTTCATGGTGAGAAAATACCAGGTATTAAAGAACTTTTTAATTTAGTGGAGAAAAGCATAATAAGAAACAACAGTTGCAAACTGAAGCTGACCACACAGATTTGAATGAGAAATGAGGCATAATTTGTTTTTTAACACTAGGAATGGTTTCTGACCGAACGTATTTTAAGTGCCAAATTCTTCACCTCTGGATGTGTCAGATGAGGACTAAGCTCCTTCTGAAAGGTTCAGTCAAACACACATTTTTTGTGATTCACTGCAGATGACATTGGTGAACGCTGACAGTTTGTGATGCAATTTGGTGGTGGTTTTTTTTGCCCAGAACTCCATGAACAGCCTGTTTATCCACAAGAGCTGGAAGCTTTTTTACTCTACCCACTTTATCTGATCACTTCCTTCTTTACCAGCTTATAGGTAGAAAGCTGATGGATCTGTATGCATTCGCATAGCAGTTAGCCCAAGTCCTGGAGATCCTCCAATTCACATGCTAAATAACTTCAATTAAAAGTTGAAACACTTACAGCCTCAGTTTCAATCAAGACTGACTTCCAAGGGTATTTTTGGGGGCTGACAGCAACAGGAAGGCAGATATGAAGGTTATACAAGTTGAGTGAAAATTGGACGGAAGAGAAGTGTTAATCTGACACAGTGGAAAGTTGCTTAAATCTGGTACTCAGCAGGTACCTAAAATGGTTAAAATTGACACACAGTTCTTTGCAAGTACTGTCAGAGGGTGGCTGATAGGGTGCTGGGAACTGCTTGGTGTAGAGTAGATGACGTCTGGACTCTTCTGGATTAAACAAGTATTACATGAAGTCTGCAATCATGACTGGATTCAGTAATTCAGTCGTTTCTAGTCATATGGTCCTACAACATCTGCCGCTGGCCTGTGCTGGTATGCACCAGCAGGAACTCTCATCCAAACGCTGCAAACGCGTTGGTTTGGACCAGTGTGTCCCCTCTCGCTGCAGGCACTCCCTGAACAGTCTAACAAGGGAGCTGGTTGGCATGAACCTTGGTGTCAACAACAAATAAGGGCAAATATGCCCCAAATTTAGAGCCAGCGAGTTTAATCGTCACAGTACTTTATAGTGAAAATGCTGAAAATGATCCGCAGCTGCCAGGCTGTTTGTCTCAGCAACTTCTCCCACCCCATGGGTCCTGTCAAAAAAAAGGGAAAGAACATCCCATTCGAGCAAAAGCCTGGTACAAAGCCTGCCCAAACGTGAATCAATGCAGAGCCCTTTAAACACTGTGTGGCCCAGCCCCACTTGTGGCAAATTTACCCCATGATGAATCAGTGCTAAAATTGTCACATCTCAGAAGCCTGTCTTTCTCTGCACAGCCTGCTCCTTTCTCACGCTTTCAAATGCACAGCCGGCCCGTTTTGTACACAGCTGCCACGGTGTGATTTGCTTTGTGTTTATGCCTCAAGCTTTGCCTCTCTGTTTCCATGTCCGCAGCCTCAGTCTATTTTATGTCATCCTAGCTGGAACGTGTGCAAGAGAAACATCCCCTTCAGCCACGCGTGAGGGCATCGAGGCTGCAGCGACACTGTAGAATCGCACCTCATTTCTCTGATTGACTCTGGGTGCTGTTGTGGGGCAAGGGGGGGTCCTTGCACTCGCCAGCCCACCTATTCCTGCCCAGCACCCCATCAGGTGGGGCTGGGCCGTGGGTCCCGGGGTGCTGGTCTCCTGCAGCTCTGCTGCTGCATCCTATCCATCAGCTGGGGAAGGTGCTGATGCAGCATGGCAGGGGACAGACAGCCTGACAGACACAGCGTGGCACCCGGCCCCAGCATCCTGCAGCTCCCGGCTCTCTTTGCATGGGCATCACAGGTTTGGATTCGAGCCCAGGGCTGTGGTGCAGAGCCTGTGTGGTAACGTGGGTGTAAATCAGGAGCAGCAGTTTTGAAGTGGGCGATGCGGCATTGGTGTGGAGTGGTGGTATGGGGGCTGTGCTTTGGTTCAAGAGAGGGGGAGAAAGGGAGGGAGTGCTAAGGTAACCACAGAAACATGGTATCCCTGGATATTAGCAATCGTGACCTACTTCTGGGTATTCACTCACTTTTTTAGTGCTGTTGACAAAGGAGGAGTAAGATGGAAGGCTTAAAGCTCTGGGGGGAAAAAAGGATCTTTCTATCATTTTCTAGGATCAGGATTATTCATGATAATATTCAGCTAATGTAAATCTTTAAAAGATTTATTCCCTTGCACATCA
>NW_009258767.1:601312-611607 GCF_000687185.1 Egretta garzetta | reverse complement strand
CTGCTTTGTAAAATATGGAAAGTATTTTAATAATACATTACTGAAATATAAGTGGCAGAGCTGTATTGTTATGTGTACGGCATAGACTGGAGTGACTGACTGGGGTGTCGTTGCGCATGTATAATCTAGCTGCCGTCAGTGGTGTTAATCTTGGTCTGCATTTGATTTAGATCAGAGAGAAACCCTTCTTCACACGTGGTACCTGAGCCTGCAGGGCTCCTGGTGACCCTGCTGCAGCCCAGGAGAGATCTCCACTAATATCACTGAAATCACACTGTTGTAAAAGCAGGAAAAAACAGGCCCTGGGTTTCAGCGAGATATGGAGAATTTATACCCATATGTAACTGAGAGCAACCGAGTCTGTTTTACGCCAGATTAAACACCTCTTTCAGACCAAAAAACAAATGACAAGGAAAATGACTGTGGAATTCACAATCATTCCTAAACTATCAAAGGGGAAGGCTTTATTGATAAACAAAAACAGATGGGAAGACAAGAATGTTGCCTGCTTTTGAGCAGTAAATGTCCATTGTAAAGAGCGGAAAATACATAATTTAGGGCTTCAACTGAACACCATTAAAGCATTCACTTCAGTGAACCATGGACCACTGTAGTGCAAAAATCTGTACCTGGTGTGTTAATTAAGACATAAATTGAGGTTTAAATCCGGAACTTTAGCTTCTAGTCTTCTTTCACTTTTGAAAATTCTGTTAAAAAAAAATTTAATAATGAATCAGGGCTTGTCAAGGTGTTTTTAATATTTTTCTCAGCTGCAGTTCCTGCCTGCATACACAGTCTCAAACATTCAGACTATGCTGGCAAAATGAAACAGAAAGAAAAGAATCTGAAAGTCAATGGTAGTGAAAGTGTATCTTTCCCGCATGACTTTTTATTAAGTGCTAAGTGAAGATCAGATTAGCTAACAATGCTAACATAATGTTGCCTGAATTCTATTCCAATATTGGGTATGTACACAGCTGCCTTCTCTACAAATTGAAATCCACAGGTATTTTATAGCTGTATCTTCTGCAGAACTTGAATCTCAGCAGCAGGATACTGACTCCTGCATAGCCCTTCACCTACACCAGAAGCGGCTGAAGCCATGTTGCTAATTCTCAGAGCAGTCAGATCTGACTATTCCCACTTCACGGGTGACAAACTTGTCCTAGATGGAGGTTAGATAATCTACCTAACTCCACACAGATTCATTCTGCAGGATTGAGTGGAAATTCATGAATCTGCAGTCTGACAGAGCACAAGGCTGAACTGTTGCCTTTACATGCATTGACCCCAAAATTTTCACTTTTTCATCTCTTCAAGAAGGATTCATAGTCAGCTGTTTTCTGCTGATGATTTAAGCATTGTCTCATGTAGACTGGCTTTGATCAGGCTTAGACTGTCTGGATTGAAATCTTGGCTCCGCTGAGGTCAGGAAGAGTCTTACCATTGACACCAATGGGTTATTATTAATGAAACTAAGCCTCTGCCAGTTGCTCTTACCAGGAGCCTTGACTACTCTACGTGGTAGAGCCTCACATACACAGTGCTACCCTGGCAGTAAACATCATATGAGCCTCTGGTGGAAACAATAGCAAATTTAGGGCATGCATCGCACCCTGCCTCCTCCTGCCTCCCCTCATCTCCCACCATCAGCACAGACATGCTGGGGAGAGCATTAAGCAGGCACAAAGCAGCAAATATGGAGGGGGGATGTGTCAGTGGGCTGTGGATAATGCTGAGCTCAATGTGCAGTTTTGCAGTGCTGTCTAATGCCTCTGTCCTCAGGGAAGTAGACTTTCTTATTTTGAAAAGGGCTTGTGCAGCAGGTTCATGAAAGATTTTTCAGCAAAAGCCTGTCTCAACAACCTGTTAGTAACCCAGCCTTTATGACAGACTCAGAGATAGTTCTAAAGCTGTTAGCTTAATGTATTGTGGATGGACTGGGTGATATGAGGATTTATTTTTTGAGAGAAGACCCTTTTTTTCTGTTACACTCCAAATTTGGTGGTTTTCAATTAAAAATATGTGACACATTGACTTTCTGGTCAGATTTTTAATACCCGCCCCTGCCCCATACTATACTCTCTCTACTAGGGGCTCTTATTCATTGGATAGTATTTCCCACAAGCCTGTAAATTTTCTTCTTCATTTAAATAGTTACTTAGTCTTTCTTTACTCTAAAGCTGAACTTAAACGAAATGTAATTTACATAACAAGTCACTCAGAGCCTATTGTGTGTCAAATAAAAAAACCTGCCATATTTTATCCTTTCCAGCTGACAAGTAGAAAGAAATATGTCGAAAGGGACATACCCAGTTATTAAGGGGTTTTGACAGGATTTTTTCTCTTTTTTTTTTTTTTTTTTTTTTTTTTTTTTAATTTAGTAAAGTGCTCTTGTCATAAACTAGGGGGTTTAAACACAAAAAGATCCTGAAATATTAAAATGTGCTATCTGGACTTTATTCTCGACAACAGGCAGGATTACAAGGCAAATGGCTTGTAGGAAGAAGCTACAAGAAAGAGGCAAAACTAGTAAGAGATTCATGATGGAATAGAGACCCAGTAAACTGGTTCTTGTGTTCCATACGTGAGCAGTTCCATTGACTTTAAGTAAAACATTGTAATAGTAGATCCTTTAATTCTTATTCATCTGCTTGAAGTTGAAGATGTGCTTTGCTGCATGGGATTCACAGTGGACACTGCTTTGAAAGATTGAGTTGGAATTAATTAGTAGAGTCTGAGCCTCCAATTACCATCAAATACCTGAAGTTGTAAGGAACATTTGGGCAGCAGTAGGGCCTTATAACCTATGAAATGCACAACTGAGGTCATGACCACCCAAGGATGTTAAACATCCAAAGCAGTTTTCTAAGTCTAGCAGTTGGTTTTGGCGTACAGGTCACATTCCGAAGTGGTAATAAGCTGCCTGTGGCAGTTTTACCCACCTCCAGTGTTGTATTGTGCCCTAAGCCACAGCATGGTATGCTCTTCACTGATAAAAAAGGTCCTGCTCTTCAGCAGAAAAGTGACAGTCTCTCCAAGGACAGTGTTGCAGCCAAGGTGACAAGAAAATATTTGTGGTGAAGAGAAACATGTAAATACAAGTTTTTCTTTGAAGAAGGTGAGGTCTGCTGGGGCTTGACCCCAGCTGTGAGCCCTCATAGGCTGGAAGGTCTGAAATCCTCCAGCACCAAGGACTAACAAGTCTGTCCATGGCCTCCATCAGCAGTAGACATTTCTTCCTGCGGTCTCCATGAGAAAATCAGCCCTGTATTTGCAGCTTTTTGCCAATGACAGGATTAGTGAGAACACTGGGTATCCCACTGGGGAAAATCCAAGAATAACATTAATAGTGTAATCCTTATGAATTCAAACATTGGTCAGAGCCTTTCAGAAGCAGTAGAAGGGACATGACACATCCTGCCGCTAACATAGCAACTTCAAAGTGCACGGACAGCGTACCCACAGTGCCACTAAGTGATATAAATACTTCTCTTAGCACTCCATGCCAGGCTCCCTGTTGATACAAGCTGTTCACAAGAGATTCAGGCTAAACCTACCAATAGACAGAAGGAACCCAAAAGGTTAGGGTTTTTTAGATGGAAAGTATACAAGGTCTGCAAGCTCCCAGTTACTAATTATGCAGTACTTCTTTGACGTATCATTTTCTGTTGTGAGCTGATCTCTGTACTTTAACCTCCATGTTTACCCACCAGGGTCAGCTTACTTTGGGAACGGTGGGGTCCATCCTCACCAGAATGACACAAAATGTAATAGTATTCTTTTGTGCCGTATCCCCACCTCTGCTATATGAGGACAGCACACGCATTAACATCAAGACCAGCACCACATCTCACCACACTGGGAAGTGCACACCATGAGTCCCTATCCCTAGAGGTATTTAAAAGATGGGTAAATGTTGTGCTTAGGGAGATGTTTAGTGGTGGAATGGCAGTGTTAGGTTAATGGTTGGACTTGATGATCTTAAAGGTCTTTTCCAACCTAAACAATTCTACGATTCTATGAGGGGAAGCACACTGTGCCTGCACAATACCCCTCAGCAGGGACCCCCATCAGTCAAAAGGCCTTAGAGCCAACCACAGTCCCCAGGCAGAGCCTAAAGAGTAAAAAAGAAATTACAGAAGTGCCTGCAACAGGGCCAGAGTCACAGTGGAGATCCTGCAGTCAGAGGATCTGGCTACATATGACTCCACGCTGGTCTGGGGAGACACCTTCTTCCCTTGTCAGCTCAGAGAAGCTCAGCAAAGTAGAAGTATTTTTCTGACGTTTATTGCAGTGCTCACTGGCAACACTACAGCAACACATTATGCAGAACCCAAAAGGTTAGGGTTTTTTAGATGGAAAGTATACAAGGTCTGCAAGCTCCCAGTTACTAATTATGCAGTACTTCTTTGACGTATCATTTTCTGTTGTGAGCTGATCTCTGTACTTTAACCTCCATGTTTACCCACCAGGGTCAGCTTACTTTGGGAACGGTGGGGTCCATCCTCACCAGAATGACACAAAATGTAATAGTATTCTTTTGTGCCGTATCCCCACCTCTGCTATATGAGGACAGCACACGCATTAACATCAAGACCAGCACCACATCTCACCACACTGGGAAGTGCACACCATGAGTCCCTATCCCTAGAGGTATTTAAAAGATGGGTAAATGTTGTGCTTAGGGAGATGTTTAGTGGTGGAATGGCAGTGTTAGGTTAATGGTTGGACTTGATGATCTTAAAGGTCTTTTCCAACCTAAACAATTCTACGATTCTATGAGGGGAAGCACACTGTGCCTGCACAATACCCCTCAGCAGGGACCCCCATCAGTCAAAAGGCCTTAGAGCCAACCACAGTCCCCAGGCAGAGCCTAAAGAGTAAAAAAGAAATTACAGAAGTGCCTGCAACAGGGCCAGAGTCACAGTGGAGATCCTGCAGTCAGAGGATCTGGCTACATATGACTCCACGCTGGTCTGGGGAGACACCTTCTTCCCTTGTCAGCTCAGAGAAGCTCAGCAAAGTAGAAGTATTTTTCTGACGTTTATTGCAGTGCTCACTGGCAACACTACAGCAACACATTATGCAGGCAAGGATGAGTAAGAACACTCTGGCAGTGCGAGGCAGCTATAGAGATTTGGAGTGTCCCTCACTGCATCCCTGTCATAGGACATAGGTTGCATTGTCCAGAAATGGAACCCATCCCAAAGGACTGGCTGGATAGAGTGAGCCAATAAGTGGCCACTTAATCTTTAGGTATTGCCTTCTTTTCCTAAAAATCCCTTTTCAAATACCATGTTTGTGAAGGAAATAACTTCTCTTTTTCTTCAGTGTGTTCTTAGTAGGATGACAGATACAGTGCATCTGGCACTGGGCTACCCGATTATTTCTAAAATGGAAAGACAAAGGGTTAGCACATACAAAACCCATTATTGTTCTGTGATCTCAGCACAGGGCAAATTTTGAATGGGAAAGGGGCATTACTATAGCAACACATAATGTAAGCATACAACCATAGCTTCTAGAAGCTCCTAGAAGTTGCAGAGGTCTCATTTTCCTTTGGACGGCTCTTCTTTTTCCTAAAACAGATTTTGTGGAAAGTTGGCTGTAGGGAATTTACCTCCATTTTACCTGCTTTGATTACTGGTGAAGGAGAACAGTGACTGGAGGCATTTGCAGAGTATTACATTATTACATTTTTGGGTTTTGCACGGCTTAGAAGGCTACATGCTTTTCTGGAAAAGCTGCTCATTGATTAGAGCACTAACTTGGATGCACAAAATGCTCCTGGCCAGCTACAGAGTTGGGTGACCTTGGATATGTTACTTAACTGCTATACATTAGTAAAAGACATCTTTCCCTTAATAAGGTTTTTGTTAGAATAAGATTATAAATACTGTAAATAATGTAAAATACTCAGTGTGGTAGAGTGGACAATGTTCATTTAAGATAAATACTTTTGTGTTGATAAAGCATGGGTCTTAGATGATGTTATTTGGTATGCTTAATCAGACAAGCACTGAAATAATCAGGCAGCCAATTAAAAGTGTTCTGTATAACCTTATTGAGGATGTAGCAAGTTGTCCTAAGCATACTGGTTTTGGAGAGTATCTTGATAGGAAACGACCTTCCAGTTCAGAGCCAGAAACTTTCTGTATGGCAGCCAGGTCTCCCAGTCTCTGTTCCTTTTCCACATTTATGTCTTGCTCTATTCCTGGTTCCTCCCATGCCAGGATTTTCAAAGTGACTACACATCTTGGATGCTTCAAATTCTAGAGAGCTCTGAGATGCCCCCTCAGTGCCCAGATGCTCCTGTCACAGGCTGTGGGTACAGGAGAGTAGGAGATGCAGACCCAGAAACAGGCTCAGAGTTCAGTCTCTTTTCTCCCTAGAGCTGCAGATACACAAAGCAGGAACTGAGTTCAAGCCGCTCCACATTTCTGTGTGTTTCACCTTGTATGCATCCATCTGTGAGAAGCTCTACTGAGCCTGGGAATACATACATATATAGTTGGGGTGATAGAATATATAAAAATTCACATTCTGCATTTTTTTTTGCAATCCTGTAACATGTTAGAGACAGATAGACCGATAGCAGTCAGACCTATTTAACCTTGGTAAATGTGTTCAATTCATCCCTGGATATCGAAGAACTTCAAGTAGTAACCAGCCTGCCAACGTGAATGCATGCCCACCAGCCTGATGAACTGTGTGGTTTGACTTTTGAACAGTACAATATAGACAGAAAGAGTAGATAAATAATGAGACTCCTCACTTTGATTTTAAGAATGATTTTCACCCTCCAGCAGAGCCGGTGTTAGCCAGTACCCTGCTTTCTGGGACTATCCCTGTTCAAAGATCATTTCCCTCAGGGGAAGCCATAGAAAAATGCATTGAATGCCTATGGAATAATCTGCCAATAGGGGAGGTTTCTTCTACTCCTACTTAGCATTTAGCTAAGACTAAAAACATGGGAATGAATTGCCCTTTAAAATGTTTTTAATCCTGTCTAATACAATCGTGGATATTTTTGTCATTCATATCAGAATATAACTCATCTTCTCTGTCCTTTCAGGATGAAAAGTCTACCTCTGGCATTACAGTTAATGCCACTACCTGCCCTCCAGAAAATGTGGAGCATCGCACTGAACTCAATCTTGCATTCTTGCTTTGGGGTGTTCTTTTCTTTCCACACAGAGAAACTAAAGCACAGAGTCTGGTTGCATGACTGCTTGCTGCAGGAAAGGACAACTACTTGTGACATGGGAATGGGACCAGGAGTGGCCAAAGTGTAGAAGGGAATTGAAGCAATGCTAATCGCACAGGCCCAGACTCCTGGTCTGTTCCCATCCCATGTGTAGGTGCTGGCACTGTTATCAGTAGTCTGCAGCACACCTTGTCCTGCCAGGGCACCTCTCTCAGACACACATCAGTCTCTGATGGCTTTGGCCACCTCATCAGGCACTGGGAGAAGCAGATATTTATCTTTTACAAGATAAAGAAACCCACAGACAGAAGTCCAATGAGGGAGATGTTTGCAGGTGAAGTCCCCCTTCTGGTGCTGTATTTTGCTATGGTCTATTAGTTTTGTATTGAATTCTTGTTCTGTATGAAAAATCTTTTCTGGAAATGAAGTAAATGAACAAAGGCCAAGGCGGGCTCCCTTTGGCTACTGCTGTTATTGCTAATGCAATGCTAGCACCCCGTGGCCCTGCTCACAGCAGCACCTTTGGACTATGCTTCCTACAAACCCAGGTCTGATGCACATGTGACCAGGCCTAAATGGTCCTGTGATGTACAATGTACTATACTGGCACCTAAGGAGGTTAATACCCTCTGGATAACAAATTAAGAGAAATATGGACAATATATACACTGATACATTTAATATACAAATAGAAGATAAAAGCACAAATATAAACCTTTTCCCTTTTCATTCTTTTTTCCCTCTTTTATACTAAGCTGTGTTGCAATTGGTCTTCTTTTAAATATTTTTAGAAATAATGAAATAACTGATGCATTGTAATCACAGTAGAGGCCCCACCATTGTACCCGCAGGCATTGCTCTGCTATTTCAGGCTCTGCAAGAGTGCAGTTTAATAGAGTGGGAAGATCAGAAAGCTTTGTCTTTGTCCTAACTTGATGTCTGAGTCCTCTAGGATCTGCTGAAATGCCCTGGGATTTCTGCTTAGTTCTTTTAAGCATTATTCCAGTGCTGTAAGAGAAGACTCTTGAGCTGGGACCATGCTTCATCTCCAGAGGCAAAGAAGCTTTAGGGTAATCATTTCATTGCCTATGGATTTGGGGGAAGTTTAAGGCATCATTGTGCCTGGGGATTTCAGGGTATATCAGGGACCAGAAGAGCCACCAGCATACATCAGAGTAGTTTCCACAGCCCAAATCAGCCTACAGCCTCCAGAGCAGCACATGCTACAGAGTATTTGCTGCTCTTACTGCTTTCCTTTCATCCCTGCCATCTCTGCTGGGCCTCATAAAGCATCAGTCTTGGAGGCACAGCAGGGACTGTTCTTGTCTCTTAGTTACTCAGCTCCAGTCCACCTGTGCCTTTAGCAATGGACACCAGGACCAGACCTAGGGCAGAATCTGTCACTGTTCAGCTGGATTTCCAATGGTTTTCAAATTGTGACCAAAGCAAACTCACTAAAGAAAAAATCTGGAGGGATGTAACACGAATAATTAGTTACGGTCACAACTGAACAATTGTTACATGGTGCGAGTGGCTGTGCATCTGTTTCTATCTTTAGGTAATCAAAGCAACGTTAGAAATAAAAAATATAGAATAAATAGGTAATGAATATAATAAAAAATTCTCAAGCATAGTCATTCAGATTTTAAATGAATTTCCATAAATTCTGCTCATGCTTTTCCTCCCATTGTCAATGAATATTCAAGGAAAAGGTTCATGGTCAAAAGTGTTCACAAAAATAGCTCGTTTTAATTAAGTGATACAGAATATTCACAGACGTGCATTTCCTATTTATAACAGTCAAAACCAAACCAGAAACCTTTTTTTAATAATTCTGCCCACTCTAGCAGGACATGGAGACCTTTCACCCAACCTCTGTGTCCCACCGAAGTGCTCGAGCTTTCTACATGCAGAAACAAGGTTTGTCTCTATAACCATTTTCTCTTTGAAATTCTGTTTGATGCTACTTCATATCCACAAGAACCTGAGTATTTTTAAAATATTGTCCTGATTTCTTATTTGTCTGACATTTGGCATCAAAGCCCCTTTTTTGAGCAAGATGATTTAAGCAGCTGAAGCAATTGCCCAAAGCAGTGGCCAAAGGGAAAACATGAGTGAGGATTTGATTTCTGTGAGCAAGAATATGTACTGTAAGTGGTGGAAAAACTCAAATTAATAGTTACCTATGGCAGAAAGCCAGGAGCATGCAGAAGCTTTTTGTGCAAGAAAGCTGAGAAACTGCCTTTTTATTAAATCTTACTGTGATTGTGGATTTTGTGGACATCCTTTGTAGTCAAACAGGGATCTGTAAAACCTAGTTTCCATGGACAACAGGCAACCAAAAACCGTGACAGTTCTTGTCCTGTCAAAAAACACAGGTAGGTGTTAAAAAGCTGATATTTAGCTGATAAGTCTCAAAAAAAACAAAAAAAAAACAAAAAAAAAAACCACCACCAAAAAAACCAGGAAAAAAAGAAGACAGGGAGGTTAAGGCAAGGCAGAGGAGCTGGTGGGGCTGGGGTGGGCCGTCAGTGGCCGTGGCTCTGGGCGGGCCTGTCTGCCCTGTGGGCTGAGGTACCATCAGAGGAGCTGGGCTGAAAAAGCAAACGGAGGAAGGAGGAAAAGCATTTCCGATCTACCTTAGAAAACCTGGGAAGCAGTGCCATGCTTCTGCCAGCCATGTGGCACCGCAGAGGCAGGGGACCCATGTGGGAAGGCCCCAGAGCAGACAGCCAAGCCTTTGCCTCACTGGCCTCCATGCTTGCTTAAGGCAGAGAAGGCGGGCCCTTCCTGAGGTGCTTTTAACATCTGTTTTAATAATTCATTTCATGTGAGATTCCTGCTAACGTGAGGGGAAAGAGGAGCTGGGGCAGGCTGCGTTAGGGAGACTCATTGGTATGGAAATCACACGCTCCCAGTCATCTATTTAAGAAACGTGTTGGTGCAGGGGTTGGAGCGCAGTGACTCAGCGCAGGCAGCAGCAGCAGCAGCGGAGGGGACCTGCCGCGGCCTCCATCCCCCAGCACTGCTCCCGCCTCAGCCGCCCTGCCGGGCTGCCTTCCCTCCTACCTTCCTCCACCGTCCG